>NC_037684.1:13397225-13531511 GCF_003255815.1 Theropithecus gelada
TTTTTTTTTTTTTGAGACGGAGTCTCGCTCTGCCGCCCAGGCTGGAGTGCAGTGGCCGGATCTCAGCTCACTGCAAGCTCCGCCTCCCGGGTTCACGCCATTCTCCTGCCTCAGCCTCCCGAGTAGCTGGGACTACAGGCGCCCGCCACTGCGCCCGGCTAGTTTTTTGTATTTTTTAGTAGAGACGGGGTTTCACCGTGTTAGCCAGGATGGTCTCGATCTCCTGACCTTGTGATCCGCCCGTCTCGGCCTCCCAAAGTGCTGGGATTACAGGCTTGAGCCACCGCGCCCGGCCCATTCACTATAGTTTTGTCAAGCTGTGTTGAAATCACAGGTTTTTTTAAACTGTGATTGGAAATTGATAAACTGCTCTGGCTCCTCCCATATTTATTTATATAACTCTGTTTACAGTCAGAACAAAATAGATGAATAGATCTCTGCTAGGAATTCTTGGCCTTAGGATTTCATTCTTCTTATAGGCCAGCCCACTACCTGAGTCCAACAGAAAACTTTAATCCTCTGAATAAAAGGCCTTTGGTTCACTTTCTTGAGAATAGGAACAAGAAAGTAAAATGACAAAAAGGTAAAATATCAAACTATTGAATACTTGAGTCCAGCGATCCCCATCAAAGCACAGTACAGACGTAAGAGTGCACTGGCTTTCACAACATGCTCTTCTTTCAGCCCCGAATACACAGACACATTGGGCTCCATGTCCACATCAGCTTCTTCCACAATTCGGGTGCTTCTTACTGTGGGAAGAATGCCCATCAACTCCAGAAGAAGCTGCCTTCTCATCTGCCAGAGGACAGAACTGCTGGTCTCTCTTTTTCTCTGTAAGAAATATGGATCACAAAAGGAAGAAAGCATGAAGCATTTACTAAACTAAAAGGGAGCTAAAACACAGCTCCCCACTTAAACACTTTCAAATTGGCCTATTTGAGGAGATTGTCATGACTACAGAATCTCATTTTAACCAATCAAGCAAACTCAAAATCCACTAGTTTGTCTGAAGAATGAATATTCACCCTAATTTGGATTGGTTGCAGAGGAAAGACTAAATTAGTGACAATGTGAATTGTGGAATATTATTTAAATGGTACTTTCAAATACATAAAGACTAACAAAGTGATATGTGGTATAGGAGAAAATGCTCAGATTTTGAAGACGTAAGTTCTTGGGGTTTAAATGCCAGCTCTACTATTAGATGATTATATATCTTTAGATACATTGGTTAACCTCTCTGAACCCCAATTTCCTTAATGACAAGGAAGTATTTTATCAACAACATTTACCTTACAGAGCTCCTATAATTAAGAGTTTACAATTATTGGCCTGATGCAGTGGTTCACACTTGTAATCCCAGCACTTTGGGAGGCCAAGGAGGGCAGATCACTTGAGATCAGGAGTTCGAGACCAGCCTGGCCAACATGGTGAAACCCCACCTCTACTAAACATACAAAAATTAGCTGGGTGTGGTGGCGCATGCCTGTAATCCCAGCTACTCGGGAGGCTGAAGCACAAGAATCACAAGAATTGCTTGAACCCAGGAGGTGGAGGTTACAATGAATCAAGATCACACCACTGTATTCCAGCCTGGGCAACAGAGTGATACTCCGTCTCAAAAAACAAGAGTTTACAATTCTATAACCCCTACAGTTCTTCAGGCAGGGACAAGGTCTTAATCATCTCTTACTCTGCACAGTCTAACATTGTGCCTAACATACAGCAAGCACTCAAAGTCTGTTAAGTAGACGAATGAACAAAACTAATACATGTATGAAAGCAGTTCTAAACTATCCAGGGCTAGGCAAATGTTAATTATTATCTTTTGAGTGTTTCTAAGTAAAATATGATAGACCTGCTTTAATAATAACAGTAAGTTCAAAGAATAAAGGTTTATTGCATACAAAGGACAACTACAAACAAGATGAGCACACCAAGTGCTTAATGCAGTACCTGACATATATGAAGCATCCAATAAATAAATGTTAACTTTGTTTTAAAAAGCAAAGCTTAAAATCAGTTTTCAAATGGGCTATAAAGTAGAACTTGAATATTTTAAAACACTGTGATTCAGTTGCTTAAAAAATAGACTACAGGATTTAAGCAGTACACATGTTGTCTAGCTAAGTGACCTCAACAAGTTAAATCACAATCTCTATTAGCTCCTTCATAGGAACTCTATTCACATAGTTAAAATAAATTCGTTTTTGAAAAATTAAAATATTTTGCAAGTTAAAAACTGCTGCAAAATACATGTGCATAAGCAGGTGAATGTATAAAACAAAATGTAGCATATACATACAATGAAATATTATTTTTCTTTTTTTTGAGACTGAGTCCTGCTCTGTCACCAGGCTAGAGTGCAGTGGCGTGATCTTGGCTCACTGCAACCTCTGCCTCCCATGTTCAAGCGAATCTCCTGCCTCAGCCTCCCGAGTAGCTGGAACTACAGGTGCACACACCACACCCAGCTAATTTTTTTATTTTTAGTAGAGAGGGAGTTTCACCATGTTGGCCAGGATGGTCTGGATCTCTTGACCTTGTGATCCACCCGCCTCAGCCTCCCAAAGTGCTGGGATTACAGGTGTAAGCCACCACACTCAGCCCTTACTTTTTATTTTTACAGCTTTAGGGGGTACAAGTACAGTTTTGTTACACGAATTTATTGCATAGAAGTCTGGGCTGCTGGTGTAGCCATCACCCTGATAGTATACACTGTACCCAATACAGGTAACTTCTCAACCCTCACCCCCTCCCCACCCTCCCATCGTTTGGAGTCTATGATGTGTATTATCCTACTCTCTTTTGTCCATATGTACACATGATTAGCTCCCACTCATAAGTGAGAATATGCAGTATTTGACTTCCTGTTTCTCCATTATTTCACTTAAGATAATGGCTTTGGCCAGGCGCGGTGGCTCAAGCCTGTAATCTCAGCACTTTGGGAGGCTGAGATGGGCGGATCACGAGGTCAGGAGATCAAGACCATCCTGGCTAACACGGTGAAACTCTGTCTCTACTAAAAAAATACAAAAAACTAGCCAGGCGAGGTAGCGGGCGCCTGTAGTCCCAGCTACTCGGGAGGCTGAGGCAGGAGAATGGCGTGAACCTGGGAGGCGGAGCTTGCAGTGAGCTGAGATCCGGTCCCTGCACTCCAACCTGGGCAACAGAGCGAGACTCTGTCTCACAAAAAAAAAAAAAAAAAAAAAGATAATGGCCTCCAGTTCCATCCATGTTACTGTCAGACATGATTTCATTCTTTTTTACGGTTGAGTTGTATTCCATGGGGGGGGTGTGTGTGTGTATACGTGTGTGTGTGTGTGTATATCTCTCTCTCTCTCTCTCTCTCTCTCTCTCTCTCTCACATTTTCTTTAAGCAACCATCCGTTGACAGATGCTTAGGTTGATTCCATAACATTGCTACTGTGAATAGTGCTGCGATAAACATCCAAGTGTAGGTATATTTTTTATATAATGATTTCTCTACCCAGCAGTAGGAATGCTGGACAGAATGGTAGTTCTACTCTAAGTTCACAATGGAATATTATTCAGTCTTTAAAAAGGAAATCCTGACACATGTTACAACATAGATGAACCTTGAAAACATTATGCTAAGTGAAATAAGCAAGATACAAAAGGCAAAATATTGTGTAATTCCATTTACTTGAGGTAGCCAGAAAGGGCAAATTCATAGAGACAGAAAGTTGAATAGAGGTTACCAGAGGATGGGATGATAGGGGGAATGGGGAGTTATTTAATGGGTACAGAGTTTCTGTTTGGGATGATGAAAAAGTTCTGGAAATGGGCCAGGCCCGGTGGCTCGTGCCTGTAATCCCAGCACTTTGGGACGCCCAGGTGGGTGGATCACCTGAGGTCAGGAGTTCTAAACCAGCCTGACCAACATGGCAAAACCCAGTCTCTACTCAAACTACAAAAAGTAGTCAAGCACGGTGGTGGGCGCCTGTAATCCCAACTAGGCAGGAGGCTGAGGCAGGAGAATCCTCGAACCCAGGAGGTGGAGCTTGCAGTGAGCCGAGATTGCGCCACTGTACTCCAGTCTGGGTGACAGAGTGAGACTCCGTCTCAAAAAAAAGAAAAACAGTTCTGGAAATGAAGAGTGGTAATGGCTGCACACTGTGAATATACTTAATGCCACTGAATTATATACCTAAAAATGATTAAACTGCAAAATTTCATGTTATGTATATTTTACCGTAACAAAAACATATATACACATACGTATTAAAATTTAAAAATATAATAACTTATTTCAGTGACCTAATGCACCAGTTCTCATGAGTCTGGCCCAGAACCCTGGAGTTTCCCAATATTCTTTCACTGGGTCCGGAAAGGTATTAATAATACTCAAGACATTATCTGTCTTTTACTTTCTCATTCACTCACAAGGGTACAGTGCAGTTTCCAAAGGCTTCTATCAAGCCAAACATTGAAGAGATTTGAAAAAAATATAATAAAATAAAACAATATCATTCTTCTCATTAAATTTTGTTTGGGAAAACACAGTTTTCATTTAAAATATGTTATGTTCACATTTAATAGGATTATTGTTGTTTGTTTTTGGTTTTTTTTTAGAGATGAGGTCTCGCTATGTTGCCCAGGCTAAAGTACAGTGGCCAGTCACAGGCACAATTATCACACACTATACCCTAGAACCCTCTGACTCACGCAATCTTCCTGCTTCAGCCTCCTAAGTAGCTGGGATTATAGGCACATGCCAACACACCAGCTGTTGCTATTTTTAAATAACTAAATAAATATTTCGAATATTTAAGTGTTGATTTTTAATATGGTAAATATCAATAGAAAAAAGCCACATAAACAAAAGCTCTTTGGTATCCTTAGTGATTTTTTAAAATATAAGGAAGTCCCTGAAACTAGAAAGTGTGAGAACCACTTGCCTAATGACATCATTCAAAAAATGTTTCTTTCTCTTTTAGTAGCTGCTAAAATATTCTAATCCTTAGCCTATACAGAGATTTAACCCTCACCTGCTGTCCATTTCGGATAAAAGTTCCAAACCAAGTGCGGACCTTCGCATTTGTTCCAAGAAGCAAACCACTTACAAAACAAACCAAGTCACTCACTCCATCCTCACAAGCTTCATTTTTAGTATGATCCAATGTCAAAGCCACACCAAGGCCTGGCAAGTGACATTCCTCCACCTAGCACAGCAAAGAAAACAAACTGAATTCAGTATCATAAGCAAAAAGGGCAAGGATGCTTCCAAATCTAAAGTGTCTAAAGTTTAGAGGAAGAAATCCTACAAAACATAAAAACCCAGAGAGAAAGGTAACATATCCAGTATATAAATAAAATTCCCAACCTCTACAGGACTCTAAAACCATCTTGAGAAGAGTTCTTGGACCTTTGTCTAATAAAACACGGGATCGCTTACCACCATGCCTCGGACCTTGAGGGCCTGAGAAGGATTCATTTTACACAAGAAGCGTAAGGCATCTGTCCTGCGCCTTCCTCCAAGACTTTCTTCATCTTGTCGTTCTCCATTTTTTATCAGGCCCCTACAAACTAACATGATAGAAACCACTTTCTTCAGCCTTGAGAATTAATTGTTTATGACGATTTGACACGACAGAAGAAAAGGATCAGGGTATTTGAAAGCACAACAACAGAAATTGGCCAAAATGAAGCAAAAAATGAAAAGAGACTTAAAAAAGAACAGTAACCTCCAGGACAATATTACACACTCAAACACACTTGCAATTACGGTACCAGTGAGATAAAGTAGAAGACAAAAATACATTTGAGGGCCAGGGGCAGTGGCTCACACCAATAATCCCAGCACTTTGGGAGGTCGAGGGGGCGGGTCACCTGAGGTCAGGAGTTCAAGACTAGCCTAGCCAACATGGTGAAACCCCATCTCTACTAAAAATACAAAAATTAGCTGGGAGTGGTGGCGGGCACCTGTAATCCGAGCTACTCAGGAAGCTAAGGAAGGAGAATCACTTGAACCAGGAGGTAGAGGCTGCAGTGAGCCCAGATTGCATCATTACACTCCAGCCTGGGACGACAAGAGCAAAACTCCGTCTCAAATAAATACATTAATTAATTAATTTGAAGAAAGTTTCCCAAGTTGAATGAAAACTCTAAACCCAGTTCAATGAGCCCTAGGTGGGACAAATGCAAAGAAAATCATACCAAGAAACATCATACATCAACTTTCTGAAACCAGTAATAAAAAGAAAATCTTAAAAGTAACCAGGGCCAGGAACAGTGGCCCACGTCTGTAATCCCAGCACTTTGGCAGGCCGAGGTGGGTGGATCACGAGGTCAAGAGTTCGAGACCAGCCTGGCCAATATAGTGAAACCCCATCTCTACTTAAAATACAAAAATTAGCTGGGCGTGGTGATGCGCAGTCCCAGCTGTAGTCCTAGCTGCTCAGGAGGCTAAGGCAGGAGAATCACTTGAACCCAGGAGGTGGAAACTGCAGTGAGCTGAGATCACACCACTGCACTTCAGCCTGGGCGACACAGCAAGACTCCATCTCCAAAAAAAAGAAAAAGTAACTAGAGCAGAGGATGGGCGCTTCACCTCAGGTCAGGAGTTCGAGATCAGCCTAGCCATCATAGTGAAATCCATCTCTATTAAAAATACAAAATTAACCAGGCATGGGGGCACACGCCTATAGTCCCAGCTACCCAGGAGGCTGAGGAAGGAGAATCGCTTTAACCCCAGGGTGAGTGGAGGTTGCTGTGAGCCACACTTGTGCCACTGCCCTCCAGCCTGGGCAATACAGTAAGACTCCGTCTCCCAAAAAAAAAAAAAAAAAAAGGAGCCACAAGAAATTAAAAAAAAAAAAAAAGTAGCCAGAGGGAAAAAGAAACTTTACAGAGGAATAAAGATAAAATTTACTGCAGAAAAGAGAATGACATCTTTGGTTTTTGTTTTTGTTTTTTCCTAGAAATGGGATCCTGCTTTCTTGCTTTGCCACCATACTAGTCTCAATCTCCTGGCTTCAAACAATCCTCCTGTTTTGGCCTCCCAAAGTACTGGGATTACAGGTGTGAGCCACACACCCGGTCAGAATGACATCTTTAAATAGCTAAAAGATGATGCCAACCTAAAATTTTATACCCTTTGAAAATATATTTTTCCAGACCAAAAGAGCTGGTAAAATTTGTTGCCAACAAACCCACACTACAAAAAATAAGGGAAATTCTTCAAGTTAAAGAGAAATTATATCAGACGGAAATGTGGAACTACGGAAAGGAATTAAGAGCACCAAAAATGGTAAATATGTGGATAAATAGTATTTTCCCGTATATTTTTAGTCTTTATAATTAACTGTTAAAGCAAAAGTAGTAACAATATGCTCTAAGGTTTATAATTCACGTAAAAGTAAAATCCATGACAACAACGGCACAAAGTACAAGAGGACAAAGAAAATAAATAGAAAACAAATAACAAGAAGATTCAAAACTAACCACTATAATAATCATATTTAAATGGTCTATGTATACAGTCTAAACACTCCAATTAAAAGACAAAGACTGTCACTAGATTTTAAAAAATCAAGACGAAATTATACCTGTCCACAAGAAATCCATCTTAAGATATGGATAGATTAAAGAGATGAAGAAATACATACATCATGGAAAAACTAATTATAAGAAAGATGGCATGGCTGTATTATTTAGACAAAGTAGAGTTCAAAAGAAGGAATATTACCAAGAATAAAGAAGTCTATTTTGTCACGCCTGTAATCCCAGCACTTAGGGAGGCTGAGGCAGGCAGACCACTTTAACCCAGGAGTCTGAGATCAGCATGGGTAATATGGCAAAACCCCATATCCACAAAAATACAAAAAAGTACCTGGGCACGCCAGGCGCAGTGGCTCACGCCTGTAATCCCAGCACTTTGGGAAGCCGAGGAGGGTGGATCACGAGGTCAGGAGATCGAGACCATCCTGGCTAACACGGTGAAACGCCGTCTCTACTAAAAATATAAAAAAATTAGCCGGGCGTGGTGGCGGGCACCTGTAGTCCCAGCTACTCGGGAGGCGGAGCTTGCAGTGAGCCGAGATCGCGCCACTGCACACACACAGACCGGCCAACACAGCGAGACTCCGTCTCAAAAAAAAAAAAAAAAATTAGCTGGGTGCAATGGTACGCGCTGGTAGTCCCAGCCACTCAAGAGGTTGAGGCGGAAGGATCACTTGAGCCTGGGATATCAATGCTGCAGTGAATCATGACTGCACCACTGCACATCAGCCTGCATGACAGAGCGAGACACTATCTCAAAAAAAAAAGCATATTTTGGAGGTTAAAAATCTCCACAAAGAGGCCAAGCACAGTGGCTCATACCTGTAATCCCAACAATCTGGGAGGCCGAGGCGGACAGATCACTTGAGGTCAGGAGTTCAAGACCAGCCTGGCCAAACATGGTGAAACCCCGTCTCTACTAAAAATACAAAAATTAGCCAGGCGCAATGGCTCACGCCTATAATCCCGGCACTTTGGGAGGCCAAGGTGCACAAGGTCAGGAGATCAAGACCATCCTGGCTAACACAGTGAAACCCCATCTCTACTAAAAATACAAAAAATTAGCCGGGCTTGGTGACAGGTGCCTGTAGTCCCAGCTACTCGGGAGGCTGAGGCAGGAAAATCGCTTGAACCCGGGAAGCAGGTGTTGCAGTGAGCCAAGATTGCACCACGGCAATCCAGCATGGGCAACAGAGCAAGACTCCGTCTCAAAATAAATAAATTAATTAATTAATTAATTTTAAAAAGCCGGGCGTGGTGGCGCATGCCTGTAATCCCAGGTACTTGGGAGGCTGATGCAGGAGAATCGCTTAAACCGAGGAGGCAGAGAGCCGAGATCGCGTCACTTCACTCCAGCCTGGGAAATAGAGTGAAACTCTGTCTCCAAAAAAAAAAAAAAAACTGGGCACAGTGGTTCACATCTGTAATCTCAGCACTTTGGGAGGCCTAGGTGGGTGTATCACGAGGTCAGGAGATCGAGACCATCCTGGCTAATACACTGAAATCCTGCCTCTACTAAAAAAAAAATACAAAAAATTAGCCGGGCAGGGTGGCCGGCGCCTGTAGTCCCAGCTACTCCGGAGGTTGAGGCAGAAGAATGGCATGAACCCTGGAGGCCGAGCTTGCAGTGAGCTGAGATCGCGCCACTGCACTCCAGCCTAGGCGACAGAGCAAGACTCTGTCTCAAGAAAAAAAAAAAAAAGAAAAAAATCGTATATGACACAAACAAATGGGAAAAATTCCAAGTTCATGGATTGGAAGAATCGGTATCTTTAAAATGGCCATATTGCCCAAAGCAATCTACAGATTCAACACTCTTCATATCAAACTACCAACATGATTTTCCACAAAATTAGAAAAAACTATCCTAAAGTTCATATAGCAAAAAAGAGCCTGAATAGCCAAAGCGACCCTAACAAAAAAAAAACAAAGCCAGAAGCATCACATTACCTAACTTCAAACTATACTACAGGGCTACAGTAAACAAAACAACATGGCACTAGTATAAAAACAGACACACAGTCTGGGCACAGTGGCTGACGCCTGTTATCTCAGCACTTTGGTAGGCCAAGGCAGGCAGATAACGAGGTCAGGAGATCGAGACCATCCTGGCTAACACAGTGAAACCCTGTCTCTATTAAAAATACAAAAAATTAGCCAGGTGTGGTGGTAGGCACCTTTAGTCCCAGCTACTCAGGAGGCTGAGGCAGGAGAATGGCGTGAACCTGGCAGGCAGAGCTGCAGTGAGCCAAGATCGCACCCCTGCACTCCAGTCTGGGCAACAGAGTGAGACTCCATCTCAAAAAATAAAAAAATAAATAAAAATAAAAATAAAAAAATAAAAACAGACACACAGACCAATGCAACAGAATAGAGAACCCAGAAATAAAGCCACACACCTACAATCATCTGATCTTCAACAAAGTTGACAAAAATAAGTGACAGGGAAAGGACTCCCTATTTAACAAATGGTGTTGGGATAGCTGGCGAGCCATATGCAGAAGAATGAAACTAGACCCCTATCTTTTATCATATACAAAAATTAACTCAAGTTGGATTAAAGATTTAGATGTAAAACCTCAAACGATAAAAATCCTAGAAGAAAAGCTAGGAAATACCATTCTGGACACTGGCCTTGGCAAAGAATCTGTAACTAAGTCCTCAAAAGCAATTGCAATGAAAACAAAAATTGACAAGTGTGACTTATTTAAATTAAAGATATTCTGCTCGCAAAAGAAACTATCGGCCGGGCGCGGTGGCTCAAGCCTGTAATCCCAGCACTTTGGGAGGCCGAGACGGGCGGATCACGAGGTCAGGAGATCGAGACCATCCTGGCTAACACGGTGAAACCCCGTCTCTATTAAGAAATACAAAAAACTAGCCGGGCGAGGTGGCGGGCGCCTGTAGTCCCAGCTACTCGGGAGGCTGAGGCCGGAGAATGGCGTGAACCCGGGAGGCGGAGCTTGCAGTGAGCTGAGATCCGGCCACTGCACTCCAGCCTGGGCGACAGAGCGAGACTCCGTCTCACAAAAAAAAAAAAAAAAAAAAAAAAAGAAACTATCAACAGAGCAAACAATCTACAGAATGGGAGAAAATATTCACAAAAATGCATCTGACAAAGGCCTAACATACAGAACCTATAAGGACATAAACAATTCAACAAGCAAAACACCACCCCATTAAAAGTGAGGAAAGGACATTAACAGATATTTCTCAAAAGAAGGCATACAAGCAACTAAAAAACATGAAAAAAATGCTGCATATCACTAATCATCAGAGAAACACAAGTCAAAACCATCATGAAATGCCATCTCACACCAGTGACAATGGCTATAAAAAAGTCAAAAAATAATAGGTGCTAGCGAGGCTGTGGAGAAAAGAGAAGACTTACACATTGTTGGTGGGAATGTAAATTAGTTCAGCCACTGTGGAAAGCAGTTTGGAGTTTTCTCGAAGAACTTAAAACAGAACTACCATTCGACCCAGCAATCTCACTGCTGGATATATACTCAAAGGACAACAAATTGTTCTACCAAAGACACATGTGCTTGTGTGTTCACCCCAATACTATTCACAATAGCAAAGACATGGAATCAACCTAGATGCCCATCAACAATGGATTAAATGAAATGCACATATATACCATGAAATACTATGCAGCCATTAAAAAGAATGAAATCATGTCCTTTGCAGCAACAAGGATAAAACTGGAAGCCATCCCATCCTAAGCAAATTAACACAGAAACAGAAAACCAAATACCACATGTTCTCACTATAAGTGGGAGCTAAACACTGGGTACATATGGACATAAAGATGGGAACAATGGATACTGGTAGGGAGGAAGAAAGGGGACAGGGGCTGAGAAACTACCTATTGGGTACTATGCTCATAACCTGGGTGACGGGATCATTCAAACCCCAAACCTCAGTATCATACAATATACCCATGTAACAAACCTGCACATGTACCCCCATGAATCTAAAGTAAAACGTAGAATTTTTTAAAAAAGAAAAATTAAAACAAAGGTGACAACAAATTGAATAATATGTAAATAATGTTTAGAAAGGGGGATATAACTATAAATGTGAAAACTAAGACGATCAAATTTGACTTGGGAAAAAAAGTATATTTTATAATGAAAAAAAGGCTCAATTCATCATAACGATATAATCATACTAAATGCATACAAACCCAACAGAAGAGCTTCGAAATACATGAAGAAAAAACTGACAGAACAAAAAGAAGAAATAGGCAAATCTACAATTATGTCCAGAGACATCAAAACTCCTCTCTCAGTAATTGATAGAATAAGTTGACAAAAAATCGGCAAGGACACAGTTTACAAAGAACTTTTACATATCATCTGATATTCAATAAATCTCTTAGAAAGGTCAGGGAACTATTACACTATCAAAAAAAAAATTAAATAGAGGTGAAAAAATTTAGTCAATTTTTCTCAATTTCTACTTTATACTTCTCTGCAAACTGACAGCAGTAAGGCTAAAAAAGAAAGGTCTGATTCCTAGCATTTCTCATTATACATATCCCCTATTGCTCTCTTGATATTTCACAGATACATGTCTCTTCTTTGATCCCTGATTATAGATATTATATCTTCTAGTTCCTTGGGTTGTTTTTTTTTATTTTTAAGACGGAGTCTCACTCTGTTGCCCAGGCCGGAGTGCAGTGGCACGATCTCAGCTCACTGCAACCTCTGCCTCCCGGGTTCGCACCATTCTCCTGCCTCAGCCTCCCGAGTAGCTGGGACTACAGGTGACTGCCACCATGCCCAGCTAATTTTTTGCATTTTTTTTTAGTAGAGACAGGGTTTCATCGTGTTAGCCAGGACGGTCTCGGTCTCCTGACCTTGTGATCTACCCGCCTCGGCCTCCCAAAGTGCTGGGATTACAGGCGCGAGCCACCATGCCCGACCCTGTTCCTTGGTATTTTTTATTGTGGTATTACAGCATTGGTGACTAATGGCATAAAAAATTTTTCTTTGCTACACTGTTTTTCTTTTTGTTTTTTTTTGAGATGGAGTCTCACTCTGTCGCCCAGGCTGGAGTGCAGTGGTGCAATCTCGGCTCACTGCAACCTCTACTTCCTGGGTTCCAGCGATTCTTCTGCCTCAGCCTCCCCAGTAGTAGCTGGGACTACAGGCGCCCACCACCACATCCGGCTAATTTTTGTATTTTTAGTAGAGATGGGGTTTCACCATATTGGCCAGGCTGGTCTCAAACTTCTGACCCTGTGATCTGCCCGCCTCGGCCTCCCAAAGTGCTGGGATTACAGGCGTGAGCCACCAAGCCCAGCCTGATCTTTAAACTCAATAGTTTGTGAACTCATTATTTCTTAATAAATACTAACAAACTTTCAAAAGATACAATCTCAAATAAAATCCCGTTAATGTTTCTTCTTAGGTCAACAAAATAGGTCCTGTACATGTCCAAGCAAATCTTCTCAATATCCCATATTAGAACCATATTTACCTTCATTAAAACTATCAGGAACATTGGCCACCAAGAGACACAAGAACCAGGCTCCATTTCTAACATGCAGCAAAGCTTCAGCTACATCAACTATAGGGAGCAAGGAAGGGAGCTCTACAAGAAAACAAAGTTAGTGTTAGTCTTTGTTAACAGGTGCACTCCACCACACTCAGCTGATTTTTTTTTTATTTTTTTGTAGAGACTGAATCTCACTGTGCTGCCCATGTGGGTCTCAAACTTTGGCCTTGAGCGATCCTCCAGCTTCAGCCTCCCAAAGTGCTAAGATTACAGGCATAAGCCACCATGCCTGGCCCCAGTGTTAGAGTGATATTTCTTTTTTTTCTTCTTTGAGACAGGGTCTTGCTCTGTTGCCCAGGCTAGAGTGCGGTGGTGTGATTATAGCTCACTACAGCCTCAACCTCCTGGGTTCAAGCAATCCTCCTGCCTCAGCCTCCTAAAATCCTAGAATTACAGGCATGAGCCACCATGCCCAGACAAGAGTGACATTTCATTGTATTATTAAATATCTTTTGACATTTCACAAATGTCATCTAAAATAAAGTACCTTCTTCTCATAGTCTAGAACTAAGCTGTCCAGTAGGACACCCACTAGCAACATAAAGATACTTAAATTAAAAACAGTTCGGTTCCTCAATCACACTAGCCACATTTCAAGTAATCCATAGCCACAAAGAACACTGGACAGCACAGCATAGAACAGTACAGGAAATTTTATTTTATAGAACTGGTCTAAAGAGTTATTTTCATGAAAATCTTAATTTACTTTTTTTTTTTTTTTTTTGCAACGAAGTCGTGCTCTTGTCCCCCAGGCTGGAGTGCAATGGCACAATCTTGGCTCACTGCAACCTCCGCCTCTGGAGTTCAAGTGATCCTCCTGCCTCAGCCTCCCGAGTAGCTGCGATTACAGGTGCCTGCCACCACACCTGGCTAATTTTTGTATTTTTAGTAGAGATGGGGTTTCACCCTGTTGACCAGGCTGGTCTCGAACTCCTAACCTCAGATGATCCGCCTGCCTCGGCCTCCCAAAGTGCTGGGATTACAGGTGTGAGCCACCACACCCAGCCTCTTTTTTTTTTTTTTTTAAGAAAAGGTCTCAGCCAGGTGCAGTGGCCTATGCCTATAATCCCAGCACTTTGGGAAGCTGAGGCGGGCAGATCACAAGGTTAAGAATTTGAGGCCGGGCGCGGTGGCTCAAGCCTGTAATCCCAGCACTTTGGGAGGCCGAGACGGGCGGATCACGAGGTCAGGAGATCGAGACCATCCTGGCTGACACGGTGAAACCCCGTCTCTACTAAAAAAAAAAAATACAAAAAACTAGCCGGGCGAGGTGGTGGGCGCCTGTAGTCCCAGCTACTCGGGAGGCTGAGGCAGGAGAATGGCGTGAACCCGGGAGGCGGAGTTTGCAGTGAGCTGAGATTTGGCCACTGCACTCCAGCCTGGGCGACAGAGCGAGACTCCGTCTGAAAAAAAAAAAAAAAAGAATTTGAGACCAGCCTGGCCAACATGGTGAAACCTCGTCACTACTAAAAATACAAAATTAGCTGGACATGGTGGCGTATGCCTGTAATCCCAGCTACTCAGGAGGCTGAGGCAGGAGAATCACTTGAACCCCAGAGGCAGAGGTTGCAGTGAGCTAAGACCACATCACTGCACTCCAGCCTGGGTGACAGAGTGAGACTCCATCTCAAAAAAAAAGACAAGGTCTCAGTCTGGACAGAGTGCAATGGCACAATCATGGCTCACTACAGCCTCAATCTCCCAGGCTCAAGCCATCCTCCTGCCTCAGCTTCCCATACAGCTGGGACTACAGGTATACACCACCACACCAGGCTAATTTTTTTCATTTTTGTAGAGACAAGGTCTCATTATGTTGCCCAGGCTGGTCTTGAACTCCTGAGCTCAAGTGATCCTCCTGCTTTGGCCTCCCAAAGTGCTGGGATTACAGGCACGAGCGACAGCCTTCTTTACATTTTTCTGTCCTCTTTTATTTCTATCATTCACACCTATTATATAGAATCTGGAAAATACAAAAAGGTACACCAAAGAAAATTAAAATCCGCTCTAATCCCATCATTCAAAGTTAATATAAAATGTTTTCACAGGCCTGTAGTCCCAGTTATTCAGAAGGCTGAAGTGGGAGGATCCCTTGAGTCCGGGAATTCAAGGCTGCAGTGGGCTACGATCCTGCCACTGTACTCCAGCCTGAGCAACAGAGCAAAACTCTGTCTCTAAAAAAAAAACAAGTATTTTATTTTAATTCACCAAGGGTATTGTTCTTGCTTTAACTTTTAACAAAACTGGGATTATATTCTACTTAACACTTTGCCCTTTGCTTTTCTCACTTAACATATTGTAAATATTTTCCAAAATCATTTAAAATCATTAAATCAAAGATACCATGTTAATGTTTGCATGTCACACTATGAAAATAATATAATTTACTTAATCATTGTCCAACTATTAGTCACTTTTGACTTAAACTCATATAAGGTATTTGTTATATGATCCCTAAAATAACATAGCATACCAGGCTAAGAAGTTACACAGTACCATTTAACAAGAAACTATATATGAAATGCATCTTAGCACTCAGTACAGTACCTGCTTGTAAAATACAAAGTACATCTGCAGCTTCCTCCAAATAAACTGGACTCTCAAAAAGTTCAGAAGACTTGAAAAAAAATTCTCCATTGGACTCAGACACCTTAAAAAAGAAAAAAACTACATATAAACTTTATTAATTTCAGATAATTAAATCCCTATTTTTATAATTATTTCTTGAACTCACAGATTATCTCTTAATGTATCACTAATATACCACAGCAGAATATGAAGTATTCAATCAATTTCAACCAATTTAACCACACACAGCAGTCATGTTAATTATTATTCATATATAGCAATATCAATTTCAAGAACTGATTTCTGTCTAAATATTTGGAGACAACTGGAATTAAAGGATAAGGCAAGCCAAAGAAATGAACTACAAATGCAGCCTACATAAACTGCTTTAAAAAAGGCAAAAACAGTCAACCTAAAGCAGTTTAACAAATATAAATTCATGGCCAGGTGTGGTGGCTCACGCTTGTAACCCCAGCACTTTGGGAGGCCAAGATGGGTGGATCAGCTGAGGTCAGGAGTTCGAGGCCAGCCTGGTCAACACGGTGAAACCCTGTCTCTACTAAAAATACAAAAATTAGGCCAGGCGCAGTGGCTCACGCCTGTAATCCCAGCACTTTGGGAGGCCAAGGCGGGCAGATCACAAGGTCAGGAGATCGAGACCATCCTGGCTAATATGGTGAAACCCCGTCTCTACTAAAAATACAAAAAAATATCCGGGCGTGGTGGCGGGTACCTGTAGTCCCAGCTACTTGGGAGGTTGAGGCAGGAGAATCGCTTGAACCCGGGAGGTGGAGGTTGCAGTGAGTAAGATCACGCCATTGCACTCCAGCCTGGGCAACAAGAGCGAAACTCCATCTCGAAAAAACAAACAAACAAAAATAAATAAATAAAAGTATCAAAATAGTAAAAAAGAGAAGGAAATTATAATTTATGATGGAAATTTTAGAAAAAATTTTAACATACCTTAAAAAAAATCTAAAACTCACAAAAATCCTCTCTACCAGGATTTTCTTTTCTTTTTTTTTTTGAGATGGAGTCTCGCTCTGTCGCCCAGGCTGCAGTGCAGTGGTGCGATCTGAGCTCACTCACTGCAAGCTCCACCTCCCAGGTTCGCGCCATTCTCCTGCCTCAGCCTCCCCAGTAGCTGGACTACAGGTGCCCGCCACCACGCCTGGCTAATTTTTTTTGTATCTTTTCAGTAGACAAGGGGTTTCATCGTGTTAGCCAGGATGGTCTCAATCTCCTGACCTCGTGATCCGCCCACCTCAGCCTCCCAAAGTGCTGGGATTACAGGCGTGAGCCACCGCGCCTGGCCTCTACCAGTATTTTCTATGGAAACAGAATTTAGTCCTTTTTGTCCACAATTTATAAAACTAAACTTTATTTACCACAAATTAACTGACTCCCCAAAATTATAACAGTAAATAAAGATCCAATTTAGTGTTTTTGTTTGTTTTTGGTTTTTTGTTGTTATTGTTTTTGAGGCAGTTTCACTCTTGTTGCCCAGCCTAGAGTGTAATGACGCAATCTCGGCTCACCACAACCTCCACCTCCCAGGTTCAAGCAATTCTCCTGCCTCAGCCTCCCCAGTAGCTGGGATTATAGGCATGCGTCACCATGCCTGGCAAATTTTGTATTTTTTAGTAGAAACGGGGTTTCTCCATGTTAGTCAGGATGGTCTTGAAATCCTGACCTCAGGTGATCCACCCACCTCGGCCTCCCAACTTGCTGGGATTACAGGCATTTTTGACATTCAAAAATTTTAAATTCAGAGTTTCAATTAACCATAATTACCCAAAGATCTACGACCCAAGTAATCTATAATTTTGCAAAGAAGATAACTTTAATAGCTTTCATTAGTGTAGAGAAGCACTTTGGTCATTTAGTGATTGAGACTAGCCAATCATCCTATATTCAATTCAGCATTGATACTTCCCCCTACTGTCATATATGAGGCTGTTACTGCTCATCCAGTGTCTAAATGAATCACATACATTTTTCAGTTATTCACATTCAGTTATTCAAAATGTTACTTCATTACACTTTATGGGAGAAATTATATCTCATAAAGGTATTATTTGGTAATAAATTTGATAGTCTATACAAGCCTTGAGATAAATCCCTTTCTAAATCTCAAGAAGCCACTGTGTATGGATTCCATACAGAAAAAAAAATCCCTCTGATAGAAAATGCAGAACAAGTATAAATGAGAGAAAATAATAATTAGAGAAGGCCTTTAAGGCAGACTTATAATATCCTTTCAGCCTTTGAAAGGAAAACAAATATATAGAAATAAGAGTAGAGAAGCCCGGGCACAGTGGCCCATGCCTGTAATCCCAACACTTTGGGAGGCTGAGGCGGGTGGATCACCTGAGTTCAGGAGTTCGAGACCAGCCTGGCCAGCCTGGCCAACATGGTGAAACCCCATCTCTACTGAAAATACAAAGAATTAGCCGGGCATGGTGGCGGGCACCTGTAATCCCAGCTACTCAGGAAGCTGACGCAGGAGAACCGCTTGAATCCGGGAGGTGGAGATTGCAGTGAGCCGAGATCACACCACTGCATTCCAGCCTGGGCAATAAGAACAAAACTCTGTCTCCAAAAAAAAGAACAAAATAAGAGTAGAGGAGAATTCAACCTGCCTGCCTTCTTGCCTCTTTTTCTGTCTACCTCCCTATACACAGACATCAAATCATGCATACTTTGAGCTGTGGTTAAAAGAAATGCACCTTGTTCATAATTGCCAACAGTTCACTAAGCACAAGACGCAATCGACGAGGTGAATCACTGTGTTCAAACTCTAACGTCAGTCCATGCTGAAGCTGTGATACCAGGATGCTCTCTCCACTGCCTCCTCCAAGTTTATGCCTAATGAAGTACAAACATGCAACACAATTATGAAAACACTGATATGGAAATAACTGCATAAAAATTATTTTTTATTGAAATAAGCTACAAAAGGATGTATAAAGTGTTCTAAAATGTTCTGTTACTTCTGAAATGCTACTTAGTTTGCCTATGTATTTCAGGGATTCACATCCTATGTATAATAAATACTACACCACACAGGCCAGGCACGGTGGCTCACGCTGGTAATCCCAGCACTTTGGGAGGCCGAGGTGGGCGGATCACAAGGTCAGGAGTTTGTGACCAGCCTGGCCAATATGGTGAAACCTCGTCTCTACTAATAATACAAAAAAGCCAGGCGTGGTGGCACGTGCCTGTAGTCCCAGCTACTTGGGAGACTGAGACAGAAGAATCGCTTGAACCTAGAAGGTAGAGGTTGCAGTGAGCTGAGATTATGCCACTGCACTCCAGCCTGGGCGACAGGGCGAGACTCCGTCTAAAAAAATAAACATAAAAATAAAAAATAAATACTCCACCACAACTGACAATTAACACTCACTTCCACTAATAGTGGCTTGCTACCGGATTCACAGTGGGCCGGGAAGGACATAGCATCTGCCCAGAATCTTTGGGAATATCTAAGCTTTAAAAGTCTCTCAAGAGGCTAGGCCCAGTGGCTCACTCTTGTAATCCCAGCACTTTAAGAGACCAAGGCAGGTGGATCACCTGAGGTCAGGAGTTTGAGACCAGCCTGGCCAACATGATAAAACCCCGTCTCTACTAAAAATACAAAAAATTAGCCAGGTGTGGTGGCAGGTGCCTGTAATCCCAGCTACTTGGGAGGCTAAGGCAGGAGGATCATTTGAACCCAGGAGGCTGAGGTTGCCGTGAGCCGAGATCACACCATTGCATTCCAGCCTGGGCAACAAGAGCAAAACTCTGTCTCAAAAAAGAAAAAAGAAAAAAGGCCTCCCAAGTGATTCCAATAAATCCCTCTAACCTAGGGGAAGTTACCCTACCTACTTCCCACTGAAAGTAACTGGCCTAATGAGTTTAGCCCACATACAACAGCACATTGCCAAATTTCTCTAGATAACATTTTATAACATGGAAGTCAAAAGATTCTGGAATTGTAACTATAAACAGAAAAGACCTAAGTAAAATTCTCTCCAGAGTTTAGATTCTCGTTCTCTGTTTTCTGGAGAGCTCTGAAAAATATCTGATTCCCTATTCTTTGTCAAATCCAAATCCACATATAATATAACATAACATTACCTAAGCTGCTGTTCTTTGCTGGCATCTTGTTCTAAAGCATGAAAGTCCACGGACAACAATGCAACAATGGAGTTGACAGCTTCCACTCCAGAGAGAAGGCGAAGGATGAGTTTCTTATCCTGAGCCCAGCTTTGGCTCTGGTCAGCAGGTGCACAAAGTGCCATCCGTACCAAGCAGGGCAGGAGAAGTCTTAATTCTGGATCGCTTAAAGATGCCAGGCGAACAACATCCACCTTCTGCATTGCCTCAAAAGCAAAAGGGCTGACAAACTGAAGACTTGTACATTCAGTCATTATTACTGTTTGTTGATCCTAATGGTAAAAATACAAATGAAAGTAGGAGTTTAACTTCCACATATATGAACACCCAACTTTCTAAAAACCCTGAAAAATGTGGTTTATCTTTAATAGGCCCCTATGTTGGCAATGTTCCTGGCACAATCAAGACAAGGCTTCTCTGTCTCCCTAGGTTTTTACTGTCACCTGGAAAATGAGAAAGAAAACAGAGTATATTAATGTCTCTTCCAGCCTCAGGAATCTTCTGCTCTAATACTCATATTTTACAAAGAAGGAATATGAAGGTCAGAGAGATGAAGTAACAGTCCCAAAGTAGATTACTAGTTAGAGGCACAATTCAAGGCTGAATCCTCATCTACTAAAATCCCAGTCCAAAACTTTCTCCACTATATCAGTCATATGAGCTCCACAAAATGTAAATAAAAGTAAGTGAACGGTCATAGTTAAGTGCTTTCTTTCATACCCCGATAGTTTCAAACGCCTACCCCGATAGACATAAAGAACTATTGGGCTTCTCTTTCTCAACCTCCATGAGTCGGTGGAAAAACTAGCAAATCACTGGGCAGAAGCAATATCAGATTCAAGGTTCTGGAGGCCACAACACTATCCTATGTCCCCTGTGTTACTGGGTAAAAAGCAGATGCGTGGGTGCTATGTGAGAAAGACGCGTCTCACTACGGCACTTCTCTGTCTCCAGGAATCATCAAAGACACAAAAAGTAAACAAACAAAAAGGCAGTGAGCACGTAGCCAAAGCCATCCCCTCTCAAGGCCGACCGACTAGCAGCAGCGTGGGTATAAGTCGTGGGTAAAAACTGCTTTGCTTTCAGGGAGGGGCTGCTCTTTTAACAGAGGAGCGGGCTGATTGGAGCAGAGGCGCCAAGACCTGTGTGCTCCTGCGTCTCGCCCCGGGCGCAACCAGAACCAACAAGTCCCTCGGGCTGAGCAAAGTCTGGCCAGGCTCCGACACGGACCTAGGAACGCGCTGAGGTCTGAGAAGCGGACGCTTCATACCTTAAGATCTACCCTCCAGCCTCACGGAACCCCACACGGACTCCGCGTCCTAGAGGCGGGACGCGGCAGAAATCGAGAGCGCGGTCCGAAGTTGGGCCTAGGCGATGATCCGGAACCCCAAACCCTAGTTGTGCCTCGAGTCGACTCGGGCACCGAGAACTCAGACGCCGGGACCAACCGGATTGTCGATACGAAGTGGGGAGGATGGGGGCACCACACAAAGGCAGAACCGGGACTGTAGGGACGGAAAAGCGGGAGACTTTTTCAACCTGCACCCAGCACCTTCATTCATCCCCAGCGTCTGACTCCCGTCGGCCACCGTACTGGTCTGAGAGGAAGGGCGGCTGTGAGAGGAAGGGCAGAGATGTCGGCGCCAATGCAACTATGCGCGTGCGCGGTCCCGCCCCTTTCTCCACTCTATTTGCCCTGCCCTACTTCCTCGCCAAAAATTTAGAAATGTGATTCTGGTAGGCTCTCTTTTCCAGAGCGTACCGGCTCCTTCCTTTTAGACAAGCCACTGGGCCCCGCAGAACTTCAATTTCATCATCACAGGATTGCCATGGCATTCAAATGGCATAACGTATGTTAAAATTGTTCCCACTATTCTTTGACACTAGTGGTACCAAACTGTACTCTTTAAATCTCTGCCTGTGCCTTCCCAAAACCAAAATTCTAGAATCCCAGAATTTGTAGGAGAATTTTAAAAGCGATCTAACCCCAAACTTTCTTCCGCTCTTGACCTCACACGTACGCTGTCAGAAGTTAAACACCTTCTTTTCAGGTTCTTAACTTGGGGGGCCCGTAGAACCTTAGAGGGGTAATGCACGGGGATTCAGGAATTCTCTGGAATTCATTGAGAACTGAGTGCCCGGCACTTCTTCCAGGAAGAGGGTCCAAAACTTTCAACAACTTCTCAAAGAAAGTCTGATCACTCAGAAAAGAACCACTAGTCTGTATATGAAGAACCGCTAGTCTATGTGTCTTCATACTATTTCTTGTTCTTAGTTCGATCAACGTTTATTTGGCATCTTCTGTTTACCAGATACTGTGCTAGGAGCTGGAAATAAAAATATTTTACAAAGATATAGTACTTTATAACCTCTTTAAAAATAAAGTCTGAGCCGGGCGCAGTGGCTCACGCCTGTAATCCCAACGCTTTGGGAGGCCGAGGCGGGCGGATCACCTGAGGTCAGGAGTTCGAGACCAGCCTGACCAACATAACTAAACCCCAACTCTGCAAAAAATATATAAATTACCCCCGCGTGGTGGCGGGCACCTGTAATCCCAGCTACTTGGGAGGCTGTGACAGGAAAATCACTTGAACATGGGAAGCAGATGTTTCAGTGAGCAGAGATCATGCCACCTCACTCCAGCCTGGGTGACAGAGCAAGACTCTGTCTCAAAAAAAAAAAAAAAAAAAAAATACGGCTTTCAACATAGATCAGCAAAGGAAGAAAAGAATTGTGTATTGCAATGCTTCTCAAAATTTATTCCACCTGACCCAGAGTAATACATTTCACATTGTGACCCGGAACACACATATGTATATATCCACATACAAAAATAAGTGTAAGTGTACAAATTTATATGCTATATAAACATATAAATATTTAACATAAACCCACATTTACATGGAAACAAATATTTTGTATAATAACACACACACTACATGTTTTCTACTTCTCTTTAAAAAATTGCTTGTCACTGCACACTAAAACTGATTTCACAATCTATTAATGGGTTGCAAACTGTACTGCACTGGCATTTTTAAGCTAATATTTGGGATTTATTTATTGAACACTTGCTAGGCACTATAATAAATGTTTTATATATATTATCTGATTTAATCCTGTGAGGTAGATAATATTATTCGCCTTTTGCAATTGAGGAAATTGAGAGAGGGTAAGCAATTTCATCTCCATGGATGATCATTTCACAGGAAAAGTGTGAAGGCAATGCAAACATTTGTTGGAGGGATGAATGAGAGGAAGATGTGGGTATGAACTAAGTGATTTTAAAGATCCTTTCCAACTCTAATTATGATCCTCTGTTCACTAATGGAGAAACAACACGCAGATTCAGTATCTCCATCTTGATCTACGGAGAAACAGAAAATCACATCCAGCCTGAATGAGATGGCTGGAGTGTCACATAATGAGTGCTGACACTTTCTCCAAGACCCTCTCCTTCTTTTCCAGTTCACCAACACCTTGAGTTGCTCAAGCCAGAAACCTAAAAGTCATCCTAGACTCTAGCCTCTCCCCCTTGTATTAATTTAGCAAAAATCTTTATAATCATTGAAACACTGTAATGTTTGCCAATAAAAGTTTTTTTGGGTTTTTTTTTTTTTTTTTTTGAGATGGAGTCTCACTTTGTCACCCAGGCTGGAGTGCAGTGGTGCGATCTTGGCTCACTGCAACCTCCGCTTCCCAGGGTCAAGCAATTCTCCTGCCTCAGCCTCCTGAATAGGTGGGATTACAGGCACCCACCACCATGCCTGGCTAATTTTTTGTATTTTTAATAGAGACAGGGTTTCACCATGTTGGCCAGGCTGGTCTCGAACTCCTGACCTCATCTGGGAAATCCCAGCTGAGGCCTCCCAAAGTGCTGGGATTTCCGTCATGAGTCTCCATACCTGGCCTCTCTTTTTTTTTCTTTTCGAAACAAGTTCTCAAGAAAAGAGCAGCAGTGCAGTCGAGCGATCTTGGCTCACTACAGCCTCAACCTCCTGGGATCAGGTGATCCTCCCACTTCAGCCTCCCAAGTAACTGAGACTATGGTTGTGCGTCACCACACCTGGCTAATTTTTCTATTTTTTTGTAGAGACGGTTTCATTATGTGGCCAAGCTAGTCTTGAACTCCTGGACTCAAGCCATCCGCCCCCCTCCTCAGTCCACCAAAGTGCTAGGATTACAGGAGCAAGCCACTGCACCTGGCTTGACCAGCTTACTTTTATTCTTCTACTTTATTTTTCAGTCAGACTGGAGGAAGAGAGAAACAGAGTAATGAAAAAAAGAGAAAAACACATTAGAGTATCTACAATGTTTCATGTATACTAGGAGCTTAATGTAGATTGTAGAGTAATTGAGCTTCCAGAAGTTAGAAGACCTAGCTATAAAAAGGTGAAGACCAATGTCATTTGGAAATAGTCATAGAATTCCAGAAGCACAAGGATCTCAGAAGACATCTAGCTCCATTTTGCTCAACACAATACTTTTTATAGTGTGACTATTTTATCTTGTAAGATGTTTTTCCGGAGGGCACCATGGCTCATGCCTGTAATCCCAGCACTTCAGGAGGCCGAGGCGGGTGGATCACGAGGTCACGAGTTCTAGACCAGCCTGGCCAATATGATGAAACCCTGTCTCTACTAAAAATACAAAAATTAATTGGGCGTGGTGGTGTGTGCCTATAGTCCCAGCTGCTTGGGAGGCTGAGGCAGGAGAATCACTTGAACCCGGGAGGCAGAGGTTGCATTGAGCTGAGATCACGCCACCACACTCTATCCTGGGCAACAGAGTGAGACTCCATCTAAAAAAATTTTTTCATGTTTCAGCCTGTCAAGATCTTTGACTCTTCTACACTGGCTATCTGTTTTAGCTTAGCAGATCATATCTTCATTAATGTTATGGATAAAACATTGAATAGAATTGGGTCCAGCCAAGGCTCCTAGTTCAGCATTAGAGACATCCCTCCAGGTTGACATAGCTCCACCAATCAAGGCTCTTTGAGTATGAGACTGTTTTATGAATCAGCCCAACTACTAAAACACTACCCTTCTTTGGGATAAAGTTCAATTTCCTTAGGACGGAACTAAAAGGACTGATTGATTGATTGATTATATTTTTTGGAGACAGAGTCTCACTCTGTCGCCCAGGATCGAGTGCAGTGGCTCACTCTTGGCTCACTGCAACCTCTGCCTCCCGGGTACAAGCAATTATCCTGCCTCAACCTCCCAAGTAGCTGGGAATACAGGCACCTGCCACCACGCCCAGCTAAATTGTTTTATATTTTTAGTAGAGACGGGGTTTCACCATGTTGGCCAGGCTGGTCTCAATCTCCTGACCTCAAGTGATCTGCACAGCTTGGCCTCCCAAAGTGCTGGGATTACAGGCGTGAGCCACTGCGCCCAGCCCAAAGACGGAATTTTTTTTTTTTTTTTTTTTTTTTTTTGATATGGAGTCTCACTCTGTTGCCCAGGCTGGAGTGCAGTGGTGTAATCTCAGCTCACTGCAACCTCTGCCTCTTGGGTTCAAGCAATTCTCCTGCCTCTGCCTCCTGAGTAGCTGGGATTACAGGCGCCCACCACCACGCCTGGCTAAATATTTTTGGGTATTTTCAGTAGAGATGGGGTTTCACCATGTTGGCCAGGTTGGTCTCAAACTCTTGACCTCAGGTGATCTGCCCACCTTAGCTTCCCAAAGTGCTGAGATTACAGGCATGAGTCACTGCACCCGACCCAAAAACAGATTTTGACTTAAAACTCTAGCTTGAGGCCGGGCGCGGTGGCTAAAGCCTGTAATCCCAGCACTTTGGGAGGCCGAGACGGGCGGATCACGAGGTCAGGAGATCAAGACCATCCTGGCTAACACGGTGAAACCCCGTCTCTACTAAAAAATACAAAAAAAATCTAGCCGGGCGAGGTGGCGGGCGCCTGTAGTCCCAGCTACTCGGGAGGCTGAGGCAGGAGAATGGCGTAAACCTGGGAGGCGGAGCTTGCAGTGAGCTGAGATCCGGCCACTGCACTCCAGCCTGGGCGACAGAGCGAGACTCCGCCTCAAAAAAAAAACAAAAACAAAAAAAAACTCTAGCTTGGACTCCTGCCATATCCCACCATGGTGCCATTTTAGTCAGTTTGAACTGTTTATGTCTCAAAACCTTCTCAATATTCTTGGACCTTCTCATCACAGTTCCTCCTGTATAGAATGCTTTTCAATCTCTTCCTTAATGCAAACTCCTAAGTGTCCTTTAAGTCTCACTTCCAGTGTTCCCTTGCTAAGAGACCTTTCCCTGACAAACCAGCTACCCCTTCACTAACCAGGTATCCCTATTCTATGCTCTCAAGGCACCTTTTGCTTCCTTCAGCCATACTACTTAACACATTATATTGTAATTGTTAGAACTTCTCTGTCTCTCCCACTAGCAAGTATTTTGAGAGCAGGGACCATATTTTAGTTCCTTGCCAAAGGCACAGTACAACACTTAACATTGCTTTGTTGAATTAAAGATTCAAGCATAAAGATACCATGATGCATAGTTTGCAAATATTCTCCCATTCTTCAGGTTGTCTGTTTACTCTGTTAATAGTTTCTTTTGCTGTGCAGAAGCTCTTAAGTTTAATTAGATCCCATTTGTCATTTTTTGCTTTTGTTGCAATTGGTTTTTGTGTCTTTATTATAAAATCTTTGCCTGTTCCTATGTCCAGAATGGTATTGCCTAGGTTGTGTTCCAGGATTTTTATAACTTGGGGGTTTATGTTTAAGTCTTTAATCCATCTTGAGTTGATTTTATGGTGTAAGGAATGGGTCCAGCTTCAATCTTCTGCATAGGACTAGCCAATTATCCCAGCACCATTTATTGAATAGGGAGTATTTTCCCCATTGCTTGTTTCTGACAGCTTTGTTAAAGATCAGATGGTCGTAGATGTGTGGCCTTTTTTTCTGGGCTCTCTATTCTGTTCCATTGGTCTATGTGGCTGTCTTTGTACCAGTACCGTGCTATTTTGGTTACTGTAGCCCCATAGCATAGTTTGAAGTCGGGTAACATGATGCCTCCAGCTTTGTTCTTTTTGCTTAGGATTACCTCGGCTATTCGGGCTCTTTTTTGGTTCCATACAAATTTTACAATAGCTTTTTCTAGTTCTGTGAAGAATGTCATTAGTAGTTTGATAGGAATAGCCCTGAATCTGTAAATTGCTTTGGGAAGTATGACTATTTTAATGATACTGATTCTTCCTATCCATCAGCATGGGATGTTTTTCCATTTGTGTCTTCTGTGACTTCTGACAAATGTGTAACATCCAGCATCTATAAGAAACTGAAAAAAAAAAAAATGTAGAAGAGAAAGACAGTCCCAGCTGGGCACGGTGGCTTACAGCTGTAATCCCAGCACTTTAGGAGGCTGAGGCAGGTGGATCACCTGAGGTCAAGAGTTCGAGACCAGCCTGACCAACATGGAGAAATCCTGTCTCCACTAAAAATACAAAATTAGCCGGGTATGGTGGCACATGCCTGTAATTCCAGCTACTCGGGAGGATGAGGCAGAAAAATCGCTTGAACCAGGGAGGGGGAGGTTGCGGTGAGCCGAGATCGTGCCATTGCACTCTGGCCTGGGCAACGAAAGCGAAACTCCATCCAAAAAAAAAAAAAGACAGCCCCGTTAAAAAGTGGGCAAAGAGGCCGGGCGCTGTAGCTCACGCCTGTAATCCCAGCACTTTGGAAGAACAAGGCAGGCGGATCACAAGGTCAGCAGTTCGAGACCAGCCTGGCCAACATGGTGAAACCCCGTTTCTACCAAAAATACAAAAAAAAAAAAAAAGAAAAAAAATTAGCCGGGCATGGTGGCATGCACCTGTAATCCCAGCTACTTGGGAGGTTGACGCAAAAGAATTGCTTGAACCCAGGAGGTGGAGGTTGCAGTGAGCTGAGATTGTGCCACTGCACCCCACCCTGGGCGACAGAATGAGATTCGGTCTAAAAAAACAAAAAAAAAAAGTGGGCAAAGAACATAAACAGCTGCTTTTCAAAAGAAGACATACAGGTGGCCAACAAGCATATGAAAAAAAGGTAAATATCACTGAGCATTTGAGAAATGCAAATCAAAACCACAATGAGATATCTCACACCAGTCAGAATGAGTATTTTTTAAAAGTCAAAAAATAGTGATCGCTTTGGCAGCACATGTACTACAATTAGAAGGATACAAAGATGATGATGATGATGATTATTATTATTATTTTGAGATGGAGTCTCGCTCTGTCGCACAGGCTGGAGTGTAGTGGCGCGATCTGTAGCTGGGACTACAGGCGCCCGCACCACGCCCGGCTAATTTTTTGTGTTTTTAGTAGAGACAGGGTTTCACCATGTTGGCCAGGATGGTCTCAATCTCTGGACCTCGTTATCTGCCTGCCTTGGCCTCCCAAAGTGCTGGGATTACAGGCGCAAGCCACCGTGCCCAGCCCTTTTTTTCTTTTCTTTTCTTTTTTTTTTTTTTTTTGAGATGGAGTCTGGCTCTGTCATCCAGGCTGGAGTGCAATGGTGCAATCTCGGCTCTCTGCAACCTCCACCTCCTGGGTTCAAGCGATTCTTCTGCCTCAGCCTCCTGAGTAGCTGGGATTACAGGCGTGTGCCACCATGCCCGGCTAATTTTTTTTTTTTTTTTATTTTTAGTAAAGATGAGGTTTCACCATGTTGCCCAGGCTGGTATCAAACTCCCAGTGATCCACCTGCCTTGGCTTCCCAAAGTGCTGGGATTAGAGGCATGAGCCACCGTGCCTGGCTGCAATTTTTTTTTTTTTAATGCCAAAGAAGAACAGATGCTGGCAAGATTGCAGAGAAAAGGCAACACTTATACACTGTCGGTAGGAGTATAAATTAATTCAACAATGTGAAAAGTAGTGTGGCAATTCCTCAAAGAGCTCGAAATACCATTTGACCCATCAATGCCATTACTGGTTATATACCCAGAGGAATATAAACCATTCTACCATAAAGACACATGTACGTGAATGTTCACTGCAGCACTGTTCACAGTAGCAAAGACACAGAATCAATCTAAATGCCCATAAATGACAGATTGGATAAAGAAAATGTGTACATATATACCGTGGAATACTGGGCAGTCATAAAAAAAGAATGAGATCATGTCTTCTGCAGGAACATGGATGGAGCTGGAGGCTGTTATCCTTAGTAAGCTAATGCAGGAACAGAACACCAAATACCATGTGTTCTCACTTAAAAGTGGTAGCTGAATGATGAGAACTCATCGACACAAAGAAGGGAACAACACACAATAGGGTCCACTTGAGGGTGGAGGGTGGGGGTGGAAGGAGGGTGAGGAGAAGAAAAAATAACTATCGGAAACTAGGTTTAATACCTGAGTGATGAAATAATCTGTACAACAAACCCCCATGACAAAAGTTTACCCATATAACAAACCTTCACATGTACCCCTAAACCTAAAAGTTAAAAAAAAAAAATACCATGGAATTTTACTAAATAACCTGCTGAATGTTCATTCTCATAAATCAGTTTATCAACACTGTCAAAATAAAAGATGAGGGCCAGGCATGGTGGCTCATGCCTGTAATCCCAGCACTTTGGGAGGCCGAGGTGAGCGAATCACAAGGTCAGGAGATCGAGACCATCCTGGCTAATGCAGTGAAACCTCGTCTCTACTAAAAATACAAAAAAATTAGCTGGGCGTGGTGACAGGCTCCTGTAGTCCCAGCTACTCCGGAGGCTGAGTCAGGAGAATGGCGTGACCCCGGGAGGCGGAGCTTGCTGTGAGCTGACATTGCGCCACTGTACTCCAGCCTGGGTGACAGAGCAAGACTCCATCTCTAAAAAATAATAATAATAAATAAATAAAGTAAAATAAAATTAAATTAAATAAGAGATTGACTCCAGTTACTCTCTTTTAGGTATGTACTGCATTGTTATTCATAGCACTTTAGAGGACTTGTAGAACTAATTATGTTTATATAAGTGTGTTTCCAAATAGACTGAAGGCTTAAGGTCAGAGGTTTGTATCTCTCTTTTTTTTTTTTTTTTTTTTTTTTAACAGGGTCTCACTGTGTCACCCAGGCTGGAATGCAGTGACATGATCTCGGTTCACAGCAGCCTCCGCCTCCTGGGTTCAAGTGATTCTCCTGCTTGAGCCTTCTGAGTAGCTGGGATTACAGGCACATGTCACCACACCCGGCTAATTTTTTTGTAATTGTAGTAGAGGGGGGGGTGTCACCATTTTGCCCAGGCTGGTCTCAAACCCCTGACCTCAAGTGATCCACCTGCCTCGCCCTCCCAAAGAACTGGGATTACAGGCGTGAGCCACTATGCCTGGCTAGAGATTTGTATCTCATAACTAGTGTATAGTAAATTATTTTACTGTACAAACAGTGTTTTAGTGAAACTATGCCAGCTTCTAATGAACTTGTTGGTAAAGTTAGGTAAATTTGTTAGAATTTCTGGGACCTGACCGGGCGCGGTGGCTCAATTCTGTAATCCTAGCACTTTGGGAGGCCGAGGCGGGTGGATCACTTGAGGTCAGGAGTTCAAAACCAGCCTGGCAAACATGGTGAAACCCCATCTCTACTAAAAATACACAAAAATAGGGGGGCGTGGTGGCAGGCGCCTGTAATCCCAGCTACTCAAGAGGCTGAGGCAGAAGAATCTCTTGAACCTGGGAGGTGGAGGTTGCAGCGAGCTGAGGTTGCACCACCGCACTCCAGCCTGGGTGACAGAGTGAGACTCCATCTCAAAAAAAAGAATTTCTGGGACCTACATTAAAAAAACTAAAACTGAGAAAGTTGCTCATTTTCACGTTGGCAGGACCTTTTCGTTTCCCACACCATTTCTGAAATCATATCTGCAAGTTCCTTCAGCACCCAAGATGTAATTCTTGTGGATCCAGAGACTTGAGCAACTAACTAGCTCCTTGAAATCTGTTAACTATCTTTGGTTTGAATTCTGTCATAAGCATGTTATTTAAAGCTTGAAGACCCAAGCTGATCTGGGGGTGGAGGGGTAGGGCTAGGGACAGAAGGGAGGTAAATCTGAAGAGCTCTTATTTTTTTTTTTTTTTTTTGAGACGGAGTCTCGCTCTGTCACCCAGGCTGGAGTGCAGCGGCTCGATCTCGGCTCACTGCAACCTCCAGCTCCTGGGTACAAGCGATTCCCTTGCCATAGGCTGGGAAGTCCCAGCTGACTAGCTGGGACTACAGATGCCTGCCACCACACCCGGCTTTTTTTTTTTTTTCCAGGCTTGTCTTGAACTCCTGACCTCAAGTGATCCTCCCGCCTTGGCCTCCCAAAGTGCTGGGATTACAGGCATGAGCCACTGTGTCCAGTCAGGTCTAAATACTTTTTGTATCTTACCCATCCTTACTGTTATTGGAACATATTTAAAAGTCCTTTTTGTTGCCTTTAATTATCCATCTATTATGTTCACATGTTTCCAAGTAGACATTCTCTTGTAAACCTTAGTTTATTCTGAATTTGGCTCTTCTAGAGAGCATAAGTATTAAACAATAACCCCTCACACTTTTATAAATTTTTTTTGAGACAGGGTCTCACTGCATCGCCAAGGCTGGAGTGCAGTTGTACGATCATGGCCCACTACACCCTCGACTTTCTAGGCTCGAGTGATGCTCCCACCTCAGCCTCCCTGGGTAACTGGGGCTACAGGTGTGCACCACCACACCCAGCTAATATTTTATAATTTTCAAAATTTTGTTTGCAATTTCCTTTGAGGTTGACAAAGCTGATTAGAAATATATAGTTATCATGTTCATTTGCAAATGAACAACTTGTGACTTCAAGAGGTTAAGTGTTTTGCCCAAGTTCACAAATGTGGCAAACCTAATAGAGGAATCCTAATCCAATGATCCTAAACTACTTTTAATATTAAAATGAGTCCCAAGTAGTTAGAATTTTATAACTTCATTAAAAGTATTTGCAAAACACACTTCAGTCAAGTTCTGTAGTTTGAGGTGTTTTATCACAAAAACTCAATTCAAAAATGCTTTTATTCAAAAATATTCAAGTTGGCCAGGCACAGTGGCTCACGCCTGTAATCCCAGCACTTTGGGAGGCCAAGATGGGAGGACTGCTTGAGGCCAGGAGTCCAAGACCAGCCGGGGAACATGGCGAGACCTCCATCTCCATAAAAAATACAAAAATTAGTTAGATGTGGTAGCACACGCCTGTAGTTCTGACTGCTTGAGCCCAGGAGGTTGAGGTTAGTTAGAGTGAGCCATGATGGTGCCACTGCACCCCAGCCTGGTGACAGAGGGAGAGTCTGTCTCTTTAAAAAAATTTTTAAAAAATGTTTAAATACCTTACTCCAATGCTAGGCATTGTGTTGGACTCTGGAGATACAATGATGAGCAAAATAGACCTAATTTCTGCCCTCATAGAGTTGTCCGCTGATGACAAATAATCATACAATTGGCCAGGCACGGTGGCTCACGCCTGTAATCCCAGCACTTTGGGAGGCTGAGGCGGGAGATCACATGAGGGCAGGAGTTCAAGACCAGCCTGGCCAACATGGCCAAACCCCATCTCTACTAAAATACAAAAAATTAGCCGGGTGTGGCAGCGTGAGCCTATAGTCCCAGCTCTCTGGTAGGCTGAAGCAGGAATATTGCTTGAACCGGGGAGGCAGAGGTTGCAGTGAGCAGAGATCACGCCACTGCACTCCAGCCTGGGCAACAGAGCGACACTTTGTCTCAAAAAGAAAAGAAAGAAAGAAAGAAAGAAACCACTACAAAGACTCCATCTAGGGTATTACAATAAGCGTGTGTAACAAGGGAGCCTGATCTGAAGCAAGGGTGTATGTGGAAATCAGGTGGAGGTTTTAAGGCAAAAAATACCCATGGGGCTTTCAAGGAACTCAAATGCCTGAAAAGCAAGGAGGAAAACAGAGTAGAGAGGCCCATTTTGAGACTGTATCCATCTTTAGAGCAAGTAGCAGCTGCTAAAGGTTTTCAGCTACCAAGGACCACAGTGAGTGTAGAGATCAGATAGGAGTACCTATCTATTGCAATGGTCCACTCAGATAAGGTCATTTTATCTAATATGTTATATAGCAATGGATAATGCTAATTTAGACTAAGATCAGGACAGCAGAAATAGAAATGAACATATTTGACAGTACACAAGACTGATAGTTTTTGATGAATGGTTACAAGGAAGAGTTTATAGTTTGCACAACAGGATAGATGGCAGTGGCATGCACAGTGACAAAGGACAAGCAGTTGTTCTCTAGGGACCAAGTGGTTTTTGTAGAAGAAAGTTGGTTTTAGTGATGATATGCTCCAAACAAAAAGAAAATGACAAAACCAAGACTTAAACTCACGTATTCTGAATCAAGTCTGTAAGACATTATGTGGCTTAGACACGTGGCATGATTTAAATTTATCACTTTGATTTTTTTTCTCTGTAGTAGGTAGGAGCAAAATAAGGGAGTCTTTAAATCTTCAGCCTTTAAACCTTTTTTTTTTTTTTTTTTTTTTTTTTTTTTTTTTTTTTTTTGAGACAGGATCTTCTCGCTCTGTCGCCCAGGCTGGAGTGCAGTGGTATGATCTCGGCTCACTGCAACCTCCGCCTCCTGGGTTCAAGCAATTCTCCCGCTTCAGCCTACCGAGTAGCTGAGATTACAGGTGCAAGCCAACACAGCCTGGCTATTTTTTGTATTTTTAGTAGGTGGGTTTTCACCATATTGGTCAGGATGATCTCAAACTCCCAACCTCAGGTGATCCGCCCGCCTCAGCCTCCCATAGTGCTAGAATTACAGGAGTGAACTACTGCGTCTGGCCTAGCCTTTAAACTTTACAGAAGATCAGAAAATTTTGACAGTTCTGTTGGGTTGCTCTAGAAGGAAAAGACAAAACAAAACCAAGCTCTAACAGTATCAATTTAATCTCAAGCAGAATTTCTGGTTATAGCTGTAGTACACTAAGGGTAGAGGTTCTTAATCTTCAGTCCAGTATTGATAACTCCCCTACAGTAAAGAGGAAGATACTGGCAAAAGCAGAATAACAGAACAGACACCTCAGGAATACATTCAAGGCAGATTTAGCCAGGTAGGGCAGCAGATCATGACTGTGTTCTCAATGCTTCGGGAGGCCAAAGCAAGAGGAATGGCTTGAGGCCAGGAGTTTGAGACTCGGGAAATATAGTGAGATCCCATCTCTACAAAAAATAAAACTAGCCAGGCGTGTTGGCATGCACCTGAAGTCCCAGCTACTCAGGAGGCTGAGGCAAGGAGGACTGCTTGTGGCCAGGAGTTCAGGGCTGCCGTGAGCTATGATCATTTGGTATTCCAAATTTTCAAATGTACCGAAATTATCAATGTACTAATACATAATGGTGCTCTATGTAGCTGCAGCTGAAATTATTTTTCCCCGTTTCCTAAACTTTCATATATTTTGAAGTTTAAAATAAAAATGTCCATGTGTGTAGTTATACAAGTGAATAATACATCCCCTTTAAAAAAAAGCTTGGGCCGGGCGTGGTGGCTCACGCCTGTAATCCCAGCACTTTGGCAGGCGGATCATGAGGTCAGGAGATCAAGACCATCCTGGCAAACACAGTGAAACCCCATCTCTACCGAAAATACAAAAAATTAGCCGGGTGTGGTGGCGGGCGCCTGTAATCCCAGCTACTCGGGAGACTGAAGCAGCAGAATGGCGTGAACCCGGGAGGCAGAGTTTGCAGTGAGCTGAGATTGCACCACTGCACTCCAGCCTGGGCGACAGAGGAAGACTCCGTCTCAAAACAAAAAACAAAAAACAAACAAACAAACAAAAAAAACCTTGATTTTTCACTATAGTAAAAAAAAAAAAAAAAAAAGGGTAGAAACAAACCAGAGGTAATATAATAGTGCTTGATTAAAGATCTGTCAGACAGAAAATAACTGAGGATAGGCAGTTCAAACAACATACAACTCCTTTTAAAGGATAATTTTTAAAATTTTTGTAGCAAAAACTATTTCAAAATGATCACAATAATTTTGAGGTATGTCCTCACTTGGCTTAAGTCTGGACAAAAATATTTTAAATGTGTGCTTACAGAACATGGGCAGAGCTATTTTTGATGGATTACTCACTTCTGAACATTATTCTTATGATCAAATAAAAATAGGATACGGCTAAGCTTTAAATATTTGAAGGTAGCTTGTTTGGACTAGACAATATCTAATTGGCCAGCCTACAAGGAATTGGTAGGTATAAAATATACAATTATTCTACATACTGTACATTTTTATGTGATTAAAATCCTTTTAAAAATACTTCAGAGAAATTAAAAGACCATTAATCAGTTTCGAGGCTGTCCCTTTCCATTTATAATGACACAAAAATATTGCTACTAATTTTGCACAAATTTAATATGGAAATATTTTCAACAGAATAAGACACAACAATGAAGGCTTCATGAATAATTTATTCCATTTGAAGTTTTGTTTTTTGTTTTTGTTTTTTTTTTAAAAAGTATAAACCTTTTCATTTCCTCAATCACAATTTGTACAACTCAGTGTTATGGCATTCGGCAGCAATAGTGTTTGTTCCTTATTCTCTTTTTGTCACGTTAAAAAGAAAAGCAATTGGACCATATTAAATGTCACTGCTAAACAACAACTTTAAAACGCCCCTTCATAAAGTGACCAAGCTATTTTGAGAGGGTTGATGCTGACATGTCCAGTAATGACGTTACAATTTGTAGCTTAAACTCAGTAACTTTAAGGTCCACATATCCAGTTTACTTTGAAAACTAAAGCTGTTTTAAAACTTCATGAATACATCAACCTGAGGAGTATTTTAGGTCCCAAATCCAGTTTTTAAATTTATACTCCACAAAAAAGAAAATACATACATAAAAATTTAAACCACAGTTCTGGGCCCATTAAAATACCAAAAAACAAAAAACAAAAAAACAAAAAAACAAAAAAAACCCCAAAAAGTTAAGATTTCCAGCTCATTTTTGGAGGGGTGGGACAAAATAAGAATGTATATTAAAAACATTTTTCCTTAATTCAGACGAACTAAAATCTTAAGAGGAAACCCAGACCAAAATATTACTCATGCAACATTAAGTGTATTAACTGATTGATATGCAATGCCATAGTGGATGAATAGCAAATTATATGATGCAATAGCATTTAAAAACTTTTTAATCTATTCAATTTGAACATTTTAAATAATGCAACATAGTATTCTGATATTACAGTATTAACATAGTGCTTGATTAAAGATCTGCAAATCTTTGTAGTAACACATTAAGTTAAAAAATTACCTCCAGAAGGTAAGTATGAAGACGAAAGGAGAATATTTTAATACAGTAATCTGTGCCATACTGACAATTGAGTACGAATACAGCTGAGGATAGTTGACTAAGTAGTAAGAGCTTAATTTTAGTGGTTTAAGAAAAGTTTAGAAATATTTAAAAATTACAGCTACTTTAAAATTTAAGGATTACATATAAGTACACTTGGTGGCCTTCTGGCCAAACAATAAGGTGTACAGAAATTTATTCATACAGTGTTAATTCACAGTCCTGATAACTGAATGGCTTGCATAAGAAAGGTATGGCTAGATGTTTCTCACTGGCTGGAAGCAGACATTATATAACGAATCTTTTTAAATGACAAAATACTGAACTTCCAACCTGCTTAATAATCATGGATAACTGCACAAAAAAAAGATGTTAGCACTGTAACAAAGAAGTCAAGGTGTTGGTAATCCACTGCTAAAAAGCATAATATTTTGCTTACCTATTTAAACAAAACTACCCATACTTGTCTGTGACAGTACATTAGTAAGTCAAATCCATCATCCTGCACGAGGCTTAATTTCTCAAATAAGTCTATGAGCTTTTCTAATGATTATTTAATAACTTTCTATTGAGTGTGAGTGGATATATGAAGGGGAAAAAAAATCTTACCAATAAATATTGTATATTTGGGAACTATTCCCTGATTCCCAAATAAAAAATAATTGTATACTGGGTTCCCTCCTTATGGCTCCACATTAAATAATCTGTCAGGGAATAATTTTAAATCTACTTTCAATCTGAGGTGTGGTTACCACAGGTTAGTGATTTTAAACAACTGAGAATATAACTTTTATTTTGTAAAGTCACTATTAAGTATATAAAAAGGATACTCTTTTTATGGAAATTCCAAATAAGCATATTTTCCTTCAAATCTCAGACAAGTTTTTGTTTTTTTTGTTTTTTTTTGTTTTTTTTTAAAGAAAGTACAGAACAAAACATACCAAAATAATGTGTGGTGTGTTAGCATAATTTAAAAACAAATGCAGAGAGGTGATCTTTAAATTTAATATCAAAATATGCTGACCATTGGAATTGCATTATAGTTTTGAAGAAATGATTGAAAACCTTTGTCAATTGTGTTTGCTTCATAGAAAAAACAAGACTTGCTAATGTTTTCATATACACAATCTGAAGAAGTTATATCGTTCATAAGAAAGTGATATTTAATTCTAAGCATAGAGTATTCACAAAACAAGTTTCAGTAAAAAAAAAAAAAAACCAAAAAACCAAAAAAAAACCCACTGAAATAGAGTTTTGTAAATACAACTGATTTTGTCCTTGTAGATAATTAGTGAACGTACAAATAGAAATTTTGCTAGACTGCTTCCAAGAAAGATAGGTAGACTCGGCGACTGTGAATTCAAGTCAGCAATGCAGGTAGGAGGCGAACTTGGGCTCTTTTGTGAGCAGCACTGTAGAAAGGATTTTTCAAGGGGGTACACCCTGCATAAAAGCAGTTATCTTGGCATGTGCAAACAAGAAGGGGGAAAGTTGTATTGAAGGAGGGGTGAATTAAAGTCCCTAAAATTCAAGTCCCTTCTTTAGGGAGGTGAGAACCTCCTTGGCATATGCCCTACCTTAATCTGAGCTGTGTTATAGAAAAGTACAGACTCTGGTGTTTGGGACTGACATCTCCAAACCAAGAAAATTAAATAAATAAAAAAGGCAAGGGAAGTTTAGAAAATGGTTCTTTCACTAGTGGAATAGAGTCTGAATACCAGAATTCACTGAGAATCTATTTACACCACAGTTTGATTGCGCGCACACACACACATCCATACATATGCATACTCTCACATACATTCCCAATCTTTAATTTAAAAAAAAAGTCAAACAATCAAGAGTGACTGCTTGTAAAATAATTTGTAAAATGCCTAGAGCTGGGCTAAATTTCAACCTTATAGCAGATCCTGAAAATAAATTTCATAATAATAGTCCCATGCCTAAATGTGCCACTGTTAAAACTGAAAAAAATTTAAGCATGTAACATTAAACACCAAAATTAGTTTAAGCATTCAGTAGCAAATGGTTTTTCTTGTAAAACTAAGTTTCTTGCACTGGAAATGGCCTGAAATATTAGTCATAGCCCTAAACCATAGTACAAAATATAACTGAAGAATTCTCATTTTATTCTAAGTTAAACCACCTAACAATACCACTTGTATATTGCCATCATGTTATTCTGTAAAGATGTGATATATAAAATGCTGTAAGACCTGGTACCTTTTCAATTTATAAACACAGTGAACTTCATTACTGTACATGTACTCTGCAACTACAGCTTAGCTGTAAATCCTCCACACACAATGGTATGGACATTATTCCCCCTCTATCCCCATTAAACTGTACATCGAGACAATACAAATTTACTGTCCCACCCACCCCCTTACAAAAAAATAATACTCTAAAAGCAACCCTACTGCAACTTTTTAATTAAGACGATTACATATATTTTAGACCAATTGCTTTAAAGCAAGAAGGCAGTATAAACCTTCTAGGAAAATTTTTATAAAAGAGGTTAAGAAATATAAGACAATTTATACATTTAAAAACTTACAATAAATAAGAGATGCAGGCATTTTTGAATACTAGATACTATAATCCAATACAAGAACATCTTCATGTTCTGAAGCCATATGTTGAAATTCATTGTTCCTCATGTTTCCTCTCCATGCTTTTAATATTCATTTAACATGACTGGGTACTATGGCTCATTACTTTTCACAAATACTGTGACTGGAAAAAAAAAAAGGTTAATTTTGCTACGAAAATGTTATAATACGTTTTGTATGATCAGTCATCATCCTAAAGAGTTCAGTAGAGTCAATGAAAAATAGCAGGGTTATAGCCCCTCCCCCCAAGTCAAAACAATATTTGTTGAAGTAATAAGAATTAGACCCCATCACAAATAACTTTCACTGAGAAGATAATTGTAACTTAATCCTGCAGCGAAATATCCATTTTTCCTTGTTCTTTTCTTGCACAGTTCCATCAAATGAAGATCACAGCATATTCATAATAAAGTTATATAACTGATTCAGCACCACAAAATGAATTGGGAGACATGAGCGTCTGTCCTGGATTGCAGGGTCACAGGTTAGCCAGGAGAGTGCATTGTACTGTTCCAAAACAAACCTGAAAAGTAAATAAACTGCATAAGTCATGTATTTATTTCCAATCTAGATTGGAAGCAGTTTTCAATTATGGCATTTAAGACTCAAAGTCACCTTTAAAAAAGAGTGTAACAGAGAGTCCCTGGGGGGAAAGAAGCAATTTCCATAAAAATTATCCTCAAAAGTAGATTACTCATGTTAGAATAGCAGTGCTTAGAGATCCAGTGATATACAACTGTGAATTCTTGCCGAAAATGAGAAAAATAGATAAGAATCAACATTATATTCTTTTAAAGTTGCAGTAACAAATTGTTAAGGGTAAAAGACTTGTACCTGAGGACATCTGAAGTCTGATTTGAGTCAAGTGGGTGGGAGTGTTTACTGTGAAGCAGCTCGTCAGATTGCACTGAAGGCACGTGAAGGTGCAAAGAGGCCTAAGAAGGTAACAAGCAATCAGTCAGCCAAATAGAAAATAATCTGCTAATTAGTTTTACCTTATTCTCCCAGTGTATCTTCTAAAATGATTAAATACATTTTAGTCCTGTTATGAATGAAAGCCACTATAAAAATGCTTGTTTTCTTTAATTCATTATAGACTTTTTTTTTTTTAAGTAGGGGCAGCTTCTTGTTCTGTTGCCCAGGCTGGTCTTGAACTCCTGGCCTCAAACAATTCTCCTGCCTTGGCCTCCCAAAGTGCTGGGATTACATGCATGAGCCATTGCGCCTAGCCAGAAGTGATTTTTAGGTGCAAAACTTATTTTGAATCTATTTTCTTTACCTTTATTGTTTTTGAGACCATACAATAATCCTTAGAAAAAGAATTTCTAATTATCTGCTAAGTCTAATTTGCCTAGATGTGCAACGTAAATGTTTAAGGAGGCACTAAATTGAGTAAACCTGAGTAGTCTGTCCGTAAGGTATGACACCCTTTATGACTATGCAGACATACCTAAGTCTAGCACTGAAAAAAGTAACAGGCGTAAGCATAAGCAAATAGTTTGGTTACAGCACAATAAACCTTAAACAAAGCTATCTTGGGTTGAACTGAGAACACCCTAAGTAATACGGTGCACAGATGCCTGCTTTGCCCACTCAATTTCATAACAGAGGATCAGTAAAAACTGGCACGCTCATTTAGATATGGCAATGAATAGTGGGAGAAAGGAATGAGCTACTCCACACTCCAATTAAATGAGTCATTTTGTTTATAAGTCAATATATGTAAGTCAATATAGTATTAAAAAGCTATGACAAAACAATGGTGATGTTCACTGCAGTAACTCTTGGTAGATTTCATTCTGTATACTGTAAAAGGTACTATTTTATATTTAGGTGCTCTCTCCTCTGCAACTGCAATATATGTAGAAACTCGGGCAGTATATTTAGGAATATAACCAAAGATATCTATGTTTGAACTGTCTACAAACTCTTGATTTATGGAGTTATAAGCAAGTCTCACACTGCAAATCACTACAAATTTTTAAAATGTAATTAGCACCAGTACTCTATTCCTATGATAAAAAGGAATCTAGCTAACAACCTGCTATATTTCCAAGCAAAGAGAAACAAATCAGGTGGCTTTACTGCCTGCAGTATAAAACTGAGATATACGAAAAAAAAAAGTGAACGAAACTTATAGTAAATTATGCTTTAGGTGGTAGTTCATAACCAGAAGTCCTAATCTTGTTACAATGTATCTAACAGTGAATGCCCGCTTTACACTATCCTTTCTGCAAATAAATACTGAGTAGGAAAGGCTCTAGATAGTCCCTTGGACTTTTTGTAAACTTGTGTTTCCTGAAGCACATCCCCTGAAACACTAAGGTAATAAACTATTAACAGGTGTTAAATAATCCTTTCCTTGTGTATTAATAAGTTTGGGAAATGCTAGGTAAACTATTTTATTTACCTCTGTTTTTCAGAGACTTTAGTGTGCATACATGTATTATGACTAGAAAAGAGGACAGATAGCATGTGTAGCACCCTCCCAAAGGACCACAAAGAACCCTTTGTTTTGTGGAGACACCACAGACTACTAGTATATAGAAAATCCCTTGAGAATATGTTCTTATTTATTTCTTATTTATTTATTTATTTTTTATTGAGACAGAGTCTTGCTCTGTTGCCCAGGCTGGAGTGCAGTGGTGCCATCTCAGCTCACTGCAAGCTCCGCCCCCCGGGTTCACACCATTCTCCTGCCTCAGCCTCCTGAGGAACTGGGACTACAGGTGCCCGCCACCACTCCTGGCTAATCCCAGGGTTTCACAGTGTTCGCCAGGATGGTCTCGATCTCCTGACCTTGTAATCTGCCTGCCCTGGCCTCCCAAAGTGCTGAGATTACAGGCGTGAGCCACCACGCCCGGCTGAGAATATGTTCTTGTAATGAGATCTTTAAAGACCACTGCACATCTACTGGAAGAGGAAGAAATGTCATATGACAAAGCTATTACTTGACACCCTTTAAATATATTATCTCATTAATAATCAATTCAGATCATCAGCTGTTGTTTCTTTATAAATGTGGTACAGAAGTCCACTGTTTAATCTCAAATGTCATTGAGTCAATGGATGTGATCCAAAGATATCAAGATTTAATAGCAACAGGTTTAGAAAATAGCAAGAAACCTATTGGTCTAGTACCCACTAAAATATATCCCTAAGAAACCAAAGCATACATACAATCCAACTTCTACTCCAACAGGTAAAAATAACTTAGCATGTGTGTATGTATACATGTATGTATTGATTGACTGAGACAGAGTCTCGCTCTGTCACCCAGGCTGGAGTGCAGTGGTGCGATAGCTCACTGCAACCTCCACCTTCCGGATTCAAGGGATTCTCCTGCCTCAGCCTCCCTAGTGGCTGGGATTACAGGCACCTGCCACCATGCCTGGCTACTTTTTTTGTATTTTTAGTAGAGGCAGGTTTCATCATGTTGGCCAGGCTGGTCTTGAACTCGTGACCTCAGGTGAGCTCCCTGCCTCAGCCGCCTGAAGTGCTGGGATTATAGGCGTGAGCCATTGCATCTGGCCCAGTTAGCAAGCATTTATTTATATTTATTTATCTTTTTTGAGACGGAGTTTAGCTCTTGTTGCCCAGGCTGGAGTGCAATGAACCTCCGCCTCCTGGGTTCAAGCAATTCTCCTGCCTCAGCCTCCAGAGTAGCTGGGATTACAGGCATGCACCGCCACTTCCAGCTAATTTTGTATTTTTAGTAGAAACAAGGTTTCTCCACGTTGGTCAGGCCGGTCTCGAACTCCCGAGCTCAGGTGATCTGCCTGCCTCAGCCTCCCAAAGTGCTGGGTTTCCAGGTGTGAGCCACCGTGCCCGGCAGCAAGTATTTAAATTAGCATGATTTGGTGATTAAAAACAGTCAACTTCTGGTGGGTTTACATAAGAGTAAGTGAGTCACATCTAAATTTGTTATTCTGGAACAATATCAGCAGCAGTAATAAATTCTGCATAGGGCTTTTATATCTCATTTTGTGACTTATCTCCACTTCACGTTACATTGCTTACTAACAAATTTGGTTTTGCTTTTTTGAGAGAGGGTCTCCTGTCACACAGCTGGAGTACAGTGGCATGATCATGGCTCACTACAGCCTCAACCTCCCGTGCTCATGCGATCCTCCCTCCTGCCTCAGCTTCTCATGTTACTAGGACTACAGGCACGTGCCACCATGCCTAATATTAAAAATTTTTTAGAGAGACAAACTTTCACTATGTTGTCCAGGCTGATGATGAACTCCTGGCCTCAAGCGATCCTCCTGCCTTGACCACCCAAAGTGCTCGGATTATAGGTATGAATCACTGTGCCCAGCCTGAGTTTGTTGTAATAAATCACTATGAATCTGAGAGTCTCATTACTGTATTTAAAAACCACTCAGTTTTAACACAGTAATCTATATACAGCTAGAAAAACTTTAAGCAGTAAATGAAACTAAAAATCAAGTATTACAAAGATTATAAATCTTTTTTTTTTTTTTTTGAGACGGAGTCTCGCTCTGTCACTCAGGCTGGAGTGCAGTGGCATGATCTCGGCTCACTGCAACCTCTACCTGCCAGATTCAAGTGATTCTCCTGCCTCAGCCTCCCAAGTAGCTGGGACTACAGGCACATGCCACTACGCCTGGCTAATTTTTTGTCGTTTTAGTAGAAACGGGGTCTCACCATGTTGGCCAGGCTGGTCTTGAACTGCTGACCTCGTGATCCACCCGCCTCAGCCTCCCAAAGTGCTGGGATTACAGGCATGAGCCACCACGCCCAGCCCAAGATTATAAATCTTTTATTCCCCAAAATAATGTAGCATAACAGCAGTGCAGTATGATGTAATTCAAAGAATAACACAATAATCATTAAAAGACCCAGGTTTCAGTCTTGAGTCTATTACCAATTATGACTTTATTTTTTTTTTTTTTTTTTTCGAGACGGAGTCTCGCTCTGTCACCCAGGCTGGACTGCAGTGGCCGGATCTCAGCTCACTGCAAGCTCCGCCTCCCGGGTTCACGCCATTCTCCGGCCTCAGCCTCCCGAGTAGCTGGGACTACAGGCGCCCGCCACCTCGCCCGGCTAGTTTTTTGTATTTCTTAATAGAGACGGGGTTTCACCGTGTTAGCCAGGATGGTCTCGATCTCCTGACCTCGTGATCCGCCCGTCTCGGCCTCCCAAAGTGCTGGGATTACAGGCTTGAGCCACCGCGCCCGGCCCAATTATGACTTTAAACAGGTGAGTTTTTCTGAACTTAAATATGCTCACCTATAAAATGAGAAGGTTAGACTAGAGGTAACATAAAGTTTCTCTCAGCTCTAAATTTACATATGTGCAGTCGAAATAGACTGAGCATCCCCAATCTGAAAAAATCCAAAAGTGGAAACACTTCTGGTCCCAAGCATTTCGAATAAGGGATACTCAATCTACACTAACAACAAAGATCCTAGGAGTTTGACTTAAGAATAAAGTTCTAAAAATATAAATTTAAAAGCTAGTTTCTTTTCTTTTTTGAGAGAGAGTCTCACAGTGTGTGGCCCAGGCTGGAATGAAGTGGTACGATCTCGGCTCACTGCAACCTCTGCCTCGCAGGTTCAAGCGATTCTCCTGCCTTAGCCTCCCGAGTAGCTGGGACTACAGGCATCCGCCACCACACCTGGCTAATTTTTGTATTTTTAGTAGAGACGAGGTTTCGCCATGTTGGCCAGGCTGGTCTCAAACTCCTGACCTCAGGTAATCTGCCTGCCTCGGCCTCCTGAAGTGCTGGGATTACAGGCGTAAGTCACCACGCCTTCGTGATCTTGTTTGAAGAGTCACATATGGCAATTCATTTAAGAATTTAGACAAGCTATAAGACTTTAAAAAGCCACTTCTAGATTTCTCAGGACTTAGGCTGTCAATCAGAATTATTTAGGAACTGGGACAGAAATGGCAATACCTTAAGAAAAAGGGGACACTGATATTGTGCTTGAGGACATGCTGACCAGAACCAGTCAGGTAATGGACCTGCTTTGGCAGTTGATACAAAGTAACCAAGGGCCAATGGTTGCTGAAGAATATTAGGTACTTCCTCATGAGGTTCTGTTGAAAGTAGCCGATCAGTACTCTGACCCTTAAAAAGACAAAATTAGAAGTATATTATTAGTTCACTCAAATATAGCTAAGTACCAGATATAAACACAGAATGGCTTACAGCAATCAGTCTCATTATCTTACGACATCAATTTAACAAAATACTGAAGGATATTGAAAAAAACCAGTTTCTATGTACTTAAGAGTATTATAAGTAAAAGCATTAATAGAACATATTTTAAGAATTGTATTAAATGAATATGCCAGCTGTTTAACAAGTCTGTATTACTATGCCAAGCTCACAGGAAAGTGTGTAAACCTTCACAGATGAGTAAAACATACAAAATTTTCAATGACATCTTTAAGTTACTTGCTAATATTAAGTCCTGAAAACCACACCCCAATTCAAAAGGTGGATTCAATTTAGCTTTGTTAATCTAGCACTATCTATAAAATGCAGTTAATAGTGCTGTGAAAATTATTATGGCAACATGAAGGGATAACTACTAAGTCACATTCATATCCTTTGGATTAATGTATTTCTTGGTATTTAAGGAAACAGACAAAAGAAAAAAAATATGCATGAAAATGTTCATTACATCATTATCTATAATAGAAAAAAAACCTTACATGTCCAATATTTTGGGAAGGACACAAATCACAGCATAACAAAAATGCAACATTAAAAAGCTGATTATACTTATTGAAAACTGCAATATAAACATATGTGGAAGGATGACAATTCGCTTAAAAGTAAAAATGGTTTTATTAAGGTGGTGGGATTACTGGTGCTTTTCGTTGTATGTATTTCTTATCTAATTTCTTTGCAGTTACAAAAAGGAGGAAGGAATGCAAAGTAAGATTGGAAAAAGATCCTTCCCTACTTTAAAAGGGTAAATTTTAAACCTATGCATACTACAATAATCAAATCAGCAGTATATGTAATTTCTTTTCTTTGAGATGGAGTCTCGCTCTGTCGCCTAGGCTGGAGTGCAGTGGTGCAATCTCAGCTCACTGCAAGCTCTGCCTCCCGGGCTGATGCCATTCTCTTGCCTCAGCCTCCCCAGTAGCTGGGACTACAGGTGCCCACCACCACACCCAGCTAATTTTTGTATTTTTAGTAGAGACGGGGTTTTACTGTGTCAGCCAGGATGGTCTTGATCTCCTGATGTCATGATCCGCCTACCTCAGCCTCCCAAAGTGCTGGGATTGCAGGCATGAGCCACCGCCCCCAGCCCAGTATATATAATTTCAAATAGAGAGGTGTTATTCGCTGAAGCCCAATTAGTTTTTACTTCAAATACAAGGTCAAGACAGCCTGCTTCCATAATTGCTAAAGATAAAAAGGGGAAGTAGATGGTCAGTGTTTTATCTGGTCTTATGAGAAAACTAGTATTTTTATTATATTCCTTGTCACAGCCCTGATATGAATGGCTGCTCTTAAGAGTTATATATAGTGATTCTGAAAGATACTGTGATCCTGTATCTGAGTAAGAAACTATGGTGAACTGCCACAAAAACTACAAAAAAAGGAGTAATGCCAAATGGTCTAGAAAATACGGATTCAGGGAAAGCAGAGCCTTAGAGATTCTCTTAAAAATGTGCAATTCAAAGTACTGATGTCTATGATGTAGAAATGCATGAATGTACTGTTAATTAACCTCAACTCCTGCTAATTTCCAAGGAAAAATAGTATTGCATTTCATATATTAATCCATTACTAAGTTAACGAATGTCATTTAGAAAAATTACACTTTTTTTTTTCGTCACCCTCCTTTGGCGCCCAGGCTGGAGTACGGTGGCTTGATCTTGGCTCACTGCAACCTCCGCCTCCCAGGTTCAAGTGATTCTCCTGCCTCAGCCTCCCGACTAGCTGTGACTACAGGTGCGTGCCACCACACCGGGCTATTTTTTACATTTTTAGTAGAGACGGGGTTTCACCATATTGGCCAGGCTGGTCTCAAACTCCTGACCTCGTGATCCACCTGCCTTGGCCTCCCAAAGTGCTGGGATTTCAGGCGTGAGCCACTGTGCCCAGCCTAGAAAAACTAAAATTTACAACACAGTTACCTTGCCCACATCACCTCCATGGGGGTAATGAGATCCTGGAGAATGTACAGGAGAACCAGTTGGAGAAGCAGGAAGGATATTAATGATATCAGGGTCAAGATCATCTCCTGTGTCTAACAAATCAAAGATACCCATTCCATCTGCTCCATCTAAACAGGAGAAAGAAAAGAAATTTAAAACTCCATTTTCCATATCCTACGGTCATTCACAGGAAAGGGTCAAAATAAATGAAATTTTAACCAAAATGGGTTAATTTAACCAACATTTACTGAGTGTCTACCATGTGCCAAGTGTTGTGCTAAAAAACATACAAATAATTATGCATAAACAAGCATGTGGTAGTCTGAATAATGGCCCCCCAAAGATGTCCACATCCTAATCCCAGGAATCTAAGAATATGTTACCATAAAAGACTTTGCAGATGTGATCAAGCTAAGGATCTTGAGATGGGGAGATTATTCTGGATTATCCGGGTGGGTCCAATGTAATCACAGGGGTCCTAATAAGAGGGAGGCAGTAGGGTTAGAGTCAGTGAAGGAGATGTGATGACACTATACTGCTGGCATCCAGGATAGAGGAAGGGACCATGAGCCAAGGAATGCAGGTGGCCTGTAGAAACTGACAAAAGCAAGGAAACATTTTCCCTTAGGGCCTCCAGAAAGTAATCACTCCTGCTGACATTTTGACTTTGGCCCATCGAGACTGATTTTGGACTTCTGACTTCCAGAACTGTAAGATAAAATAAATGGGTGTTGTTTTAAGCCACTAAATGTGTAGTACTTTGTTAGAGCAGCAATAGGAAACTAATACAAAGCAAACATAGTACAAAGGAAATGAAAATGTGTTTAAAGTGGGACTGCAGTAGTCCCCCTTATCCATGGCGGATATGTCCCAAGACCCACCCCCATACCCACATAGATTTCTGAAACCAAGGATAGTACCAAATCCTATATACTGATTTTTCCTTTACATACACACCTATGATGGAGTTTCAATTATAAATTAGGTACAGTAAGAGATTAACAACAAGAATATTAGAATAATTACAGCAACGTACTATAATAAAAGAGATGTGAATGTGGTCTCTCTCACTCTCTCTTTCAAAGTATCTTATTGTACTGTACCCATGGGAAATTGAAACCATGTAAAGGAAAACCAAAGATAAGGAGGATTACTGTATTTACGAATAATACCATGTTCTTTATTAAGTAAAATACTCGAGTTATTATATAACACACTAAAACAAGAGAGCATAATATCCATATTTCTGACTTTAGAGATGTGAGATTTTTTAAGGTATCTCAGAATAACAATAAAATATTATTTTCTCTTCTACTAAAATGTAAACTATAAATTCACCTGGAAAAGCTACCTCCCTACTTTGGCAGTTTATATAAATTATATTATTTTGGTAAATCAACAGAAGAGATATATAAAATGAGTTCATGTACAGGTACCTCAAAAGCACAAGGGTAAACCTATACAAATATTTTGTGACCAACTATTGCCTTTTAAAATAAGTAAAGATGGCTGGGCATGGTGGCTCACACCTGTAATCCCAGCACTTTGGGAGGCCAAGGTGGGTGGATCATTTCAGGTCAGGAGTTTGAGACCAGCCCGGCCAGCATGGTGAAACCCCATCTTTACCAAAAATACAAAAATTAGCCAGGCATGGTGGCATGCGCCTATAATCCCAGCTACTCGAGAGGCTGAGGCACGAGCATCGCTTGAACCCAGGAGGTGAAGGTTGCAGTGGGCTGAGATTGTACTACTGCACTCCAGCCTGGGAGACAGGGTGAGTGAGACTCTGTCTCAAAAAGTTTTTTAAAAGTAAAGATTTATGGGATAATTCACAGCACCAGTTCTGGTATCACAGCACCAGTTCTGGTATCAACAAGGTGAAAGAATGATTGTATTAAGTTTCCTGTTGCCGCTTTAACAAGTTACCACAACCTGTTGGCTTAAAAACAACACACATTTATTTTCTTACAGTTCTGGAGGCCGGAAATCTGAAATCAGTTTCGTTGGAGTGAAATCAGGATGTTGGCAAGGCTGAAGGGGATAATCTGTTTCCTTGTCTTTTCCAGAGTCTAGAACTATATTCTTTGGTTCATGGGCTCTTTCACCATCTTCAAAGTCAGCAACATAGCATCTTCTCCCTTTGACTTTGCTTCCCGCTGTTTCCATCACATGGCTTTCTTCTCTTCTATGTAGTCAAACCTCCTTCTGCCTCCTTCTTATAAGAATACATGTTATTGCATTAAGGGCCCACCTGCATAATTGAGGATAATCTCTCCATCTCAAGATCCTTAACTTATCACATCTGCAAAGTCATTTTTTGGTAAAATAAGGTAACATTCACATGTTTCAGGTATTCGACATGAATTTATTTTGGGAGGTATTCTTCAGACTACCAAAATGGAACAAATTACCTACCATTGTTGGGATTGAAAGCTAAATCCAAATTTTCAGTGGTATAAGTAGCTGAAGCTACTTGCACAGAAGCAGAAGTAGGAAACACAAGTATATGAGTACATGATGTATCCTGTGGGGTATTTAGCTGAGATGTCTGCATGTTTAGAGTCGTGCTTCTTCCAAATACAGAACCAGTTGACACAGAATCTGAAAAATGAAAGACATTTTCTTCTTTTAATAAATGAAGAATAAATTTTATGTAATACTTAAAAACTGCATAAAGAATTAAATCTGATATAAACTAAAGATAGCTAACCTGGCATAATAACAAAAGAGCCTTGGGGCTCCATTGCCACCAAGCAAGCACTGAGGATGCTAGGGGAGTCTGCAGCAGATATACCACACATTCTACACATGTCTTTGAGCCTTTTACTTAGAGACTGCAAGTTTCGACGACTCAGCAAACAGCTCCAATCTGTGGGTATTGACAGTTTAAAAAAAAAAAAAAAAAAAAAAATCAAAGTAACAGCATTATTAATATCCTGTGGAACCAAGTTAAAGTTAAAACATAAAAATAGTTAATGGCTTTTAAATTAGTGTATTCCTCAAACTGGAGTCATCATCAAGCCAAACTTACTGCTGATGCTACTCAACATCCTTTATCCCCCTAATATTAGGTATACCAAATTCAATTAGTATCTGCTCAACAGAGGATGAGTTAAATAACAATCAGAAAGTGGAAAAAACAGAAAACAAGTAAGAACAGCAGTAATAAGACTGCTATTAAAGTTAAAAAAGAGTAAAATGTCTTTTTAAAATTTGAATTTAGCCATTTGTGGCCTAGACATATGTGTTTCCTTATTTGATAACCTTTGCATTGTATTCAACATATATACCTAGATGTGGTCAGAACAGTGTGTGAATTAACATAAAACAGAAATATAAATACTAATAAAAGCACAACTTTACCTTTCAATTCTCCATGACCAATCCTTCCTAGACGACCAATTACAACTCTCCATGGTAATGAACTCATTTGTACAAGTCCTAAGCACCACTCCCAAAGTTTCTGTAGACCAAATTTTCTAGCAGAACTTTTTTTCCGACGAGCCCTATTGTATGAATAGAGAGTGTCATAAATATATTTCTAAATTTTATGATTTTTTTTTGTTGTTGTTGTTTTGAGATGGAATCTCACTGTTGCCCAGGCTGGATGGAGTGCAGTGGCGCAATCTCGGCTACCTGCAACCTCCATCTACCTGGGTTTAAGCGATTCTCCTGCCTCAGCCTCCTGAGTAGCTGCAACTACAGGTGCGTGTCACCACACCCGGCTAATTTTTTGTATTTTTAGTAGAGACAGGGTTTCACCATGTTAGCCAGGATGGTCTCAATCTCCTGATCTCGTGATCTGCATGCCTTCGCCCCGCAAAGTGCTGGGATTACAGGTGTGAGCCACCATGCCCAGCCTGACATTTTAAGAGAGCCCAAATTTGTGAAAAACAGATCCCCTTTATTTTAGTGCTTCACATCTTTACACAAGTCCTAAGTGAGAATATTCATAAAATCATAGGTTTGGCATGTGAGTTTTTCTATTTCACATTACAATATATAAATTTTAAAAAACATTTGTCTAAAACACCTCAATTCATCAGAAATACTGCTCTCCACCAGGGACTTTTTTTTTTTTTTTTTTTTTTTTAGATGGAGTCTCACTCTGTTGCCCAGGCTGGAGTGCAGTGGCACAATCTCGGCTCACTGCAACCTCTGCCTCCCAGGCTCAAGTGATTCTCCTGGCCTCAGCCTCCCGAGCAGCTGGGATTACAGGCACCCACTATCATGTCTAGCTAATTTTTGTATTTTTAGCAGAGAGGCAGTTTCACCATGTGGGCCAGGCTGGTCTCAACTCCTGACCTCAGAGGATCCTGTTTCAGTATCCCAAAGTGTCGGCATGAGCCACTGCGCCTGCCCAGCAAAAATTTTTTTTTTTGAGACGGAGTCTTGCTCTGTCACCTAGGCTACAGTGCAGTGGCGTGATCTCTGCTCACTGCAACCTCTGCCTCCTAGGTTCAACTGATTCTCCTACCTCAGCTTCCCCAGTAACTGGGATTTTAGGCGCCCGCCACCACGCCTGGCGAATTTTTGTATTTTTAGTAGAGATGGGGTTTCACCATCTTGGCCAGGCTGGTCTTGAACTCCTGACCTCGTGATCTACCCACCTCGGCCGCCCAAAGTGCTAGGATTACAGGCATGAGCCACCCCTCTTGGCCCAGCAAACTGTTTTTAAAGAGCCAATACTTCAAATGGGAATGGCCAGATTTGGTTATTCCATGGGCCGTAGTAAGCAATCCCTGTTCTATACTATAAATTGAAGACTGACCAAAACACCACACTTCTCAGTCCAAACAACATTGTTACCTGTATTCTGCATACATCTCCTTCACTAGCCAAATATGCAACATAAGCACTCTGTGGCTGAGCAACAGTGGCTATTTTATTATTATTATTTTTTGAGACGGAGTCTAACTCTGTCACCCAGGCCAGAGTGCAATGGCGTGGCCTCAGTTCATTGCACTTCCACCTCCTGGGTTCAAGCGATTCTCCTGCCTCAGCCTCCCTAGTAGCTGAGACTACAGGTGTGTGTCACCACACCTCGTTAATTTTTGTATTTTTTTCTTTTTTTGTTTTTGAGATAGAGTCTCACTCTGTCACCAGGCTGGAGTGCAGTGGCATGATCTCGGCTCACTGCAACCTCCGCCTCCCAGGTTCAAGTGATTCTCCTGCCTCAGCCTCCCAAGTAGCTGGGACTACAGGCGTGTGCCACCACGCCCAGCTAATTTTTGTATTTTTAATAGAGATGGGATTTCAGCATGTTGGCCAGGAGGGTCTCCATCTCTTGACCTCGTGATCCACCCACCTTGGCCTCCCAAAGTGCTGGGATTACAGGCATGAGCCACCACGCGAGGCCTAATTTTTGTATTTTTAGTATAGACGGTGTTTCACTATGTTGGCCAGGCTGGTCTTGAATTCCTGATCTCAGGTAATCCGCCTGCCTTGGCCTCCCAAAGTGTTGGGATTACAGGCATAAGCAATCATGCCCGGCCAACAGCGGCTATGACTTACTGAGTACTTACTATGTACCATCCATTGTGCCCAATCAATTTACATGTAATACTTCATTTCATCCTAACAACTCCATGAGACAAATAAAACTATCCTCCTGACTTCATATATAAGTAAGCTGGAACTCAGCTGCATAAGGGTAGTTATTCCAAGGTCAGTAGTGGCAGGTTTGGGATTTGAGCCCAGGTCTCTCTGACTCCATCACTGCCCTTGTTTTTTTTTTTTTTTTAAGACAGATTTTCACTCTTGTTGTGCAGGCTGGAGTGCAATAGCACAATCTCGGCTCACTGCAACCTCTGCCTCCTGGGTTTGAGTGATTCTCCTGCCTCAGCCTCCCAAGTAGCTGGGATTAAAGGCATGTGCCACCATGCCTGGCTAATTTTTTTGTATTTTTAGTAGAGACGGGGTTTCACCATGTCAGTCAAGCTGGTCTCGAACTCCTGACCTCAGGTGATCCACCTGCCTTGGCCTCCAAAGTGCTGGGATTACAGGCGTGAGTCACTGCACCCAGCCCCATCATTGCCCCTCTTAACCATTATCTCACTTCTACTTTATCAAGGTAGTAAAATGGTAATACTATTTTGATAATGAAAAGGGTGGTTTTTTTCCCTCTACTTTCTCATACTTCACAGATGAGCACATTCTTTCCCAAGCTCACTTAATTAGTATAAATATCCGATTAAAAAAATCAAAATTGTATTAAGGAAATAAGATAGGAAGCACTAAGGTTCATAATATAAAGCTTAACAGACTTGTTTATAACCAATAATATAAAATTATTGTTCCTATCTTCTGCTTCCCCAGCACCACTAAGACCTAATAATCATTAGCTATTTCTGCATATATTCAATTTCTCACCTAAAAAAGAACAAGCTTTTATATAATAGGGAAGAAAATAAACGATAGAACCCAAATCTTTTTTTTTTTTTTTTTTTTTTGAGACAGGATCTCACTCTGTCACCCAGGTTGAAGTACTGTGGCGCAATCTCAGCTCACTGCAGCCTCAACTTCCTGGGCTCAAGTGATCCTTCTGCCTCAGTCTCCCAAGTAGCTGGGACTACAGGTGTGCCACTATGCCCAGCTAATATTTGTATTTTTGTACAGACGGGGTTTCGCCTTGTTGCCCAGGCTGGTCTTGAACTCCTGGACTCAAGTGATCTGCCTTGTCTCAGCCTCCCAAAGTGCTGGGATTACAAACATGAGCCACCATGCCTGGCCAGAACCCAAATCTTAAAACTAAAAATCATTTCACGGATTTGCTTTTCAGGTTCTCCTGTTCAGCGTTCGCTGGCTTTGATAACTCAAAATGAGGCTCACCTGTTGGGACCTATTAGTTATATCCTTCGCAAATAATTGGACATGGTATTTACTGCCAAGAATTCTAAAATGGCCACCATATTCTGAAGACATCCTAACTTTTTTTTTTTTTTTTGAGACAGTCTCATTTTGTCGCCCAGGCTGGAATGCAATGGCGTGATCTCAGCTGACTGCTACCTCCGCCTCCCAGATTCAAGTGATTCTCCTGCCTCAGCTTCCTGAGTAGCTGGGATTATAGGCACCCACCACCACACCCGGCTACATCCTAACATTAAATGATAAAATTTTAAATCGCCAATTTTAGTAAATGAAGTTAACTTAGTTAATTAGGGGCTATATCTTAGATGGTATATGAGAAAAGTTTAAATGTTCTATACTTACTAGACCATTTTTTAATTGCAGAAGTGTTTTCTAACTACATCTTTCACAAATGTTCAGCTAAAATAATTGCAAGCTTTATGACACAGATGTTAGTGATCTTAATGTTTTTTTGTTCATGTAATAGATTAATCATAATTATTTTTAATTATCTTATACAATATAAACATTCACTACAGAAAAAAGTAAAAAGCACCCACAATCCCACATCTTAATATTTTAATATATACAAAACCTTCAAGCTGGTTTTCTATTCATTAAAAATGAAACAATATATATACACACACACACATATATACACACACACACATACACACTCACACACATGAAAAATGGAATGATATGATATATTTAGGGAAATACAAATACCTATTTGGAACATCGATGTTAATGATACAAGTTTCTAAAAGTTCTCCATAGAGATCTGTGCAAGATGCAAGAATCCACCTTTGATCATGTGATAAACAGTATCCCACAAAAAGAACATTGTATTTCTGTCCAGCTTCTCCAAATGTTTCTCCTAGCTCTGTCTGTTTGTCCTTCACTGGAGCCAGAATAAAAGGAGGTGCATAAAGTCGAATACACTCTGGTCTCTATAAAATAAAAAATTAAGGTATTATCATACTATACAATCTTAGATAAATATGCATTTAAAATGTAATTATCATCTACCCAATTATAAGATAACTGGAAAATGAGAGCTAAGCCAAAAATTGCGCTTAGTTTTGCATAATATCAAAAAAGTGTTGGCAGGGCGCAGTGGCTCGTGCCTGTAATCCCAGCACTTAAGGAGGCAGAGGTGGGCAATCACCTGAGGTCAGGAGTTCGAGACCAGCCTGGCCAACATGACAAACCCCCGCCCCCCACACAAAATTAGCTGGGCCAGATGGCGCATGCCTGTAATCCCAGCTACTCAGGAGGCTGAGGCAGGAGAATTGCTTGAACCCAGGAGGCGGAAGTTGTGATGAGCCGAGACTTCCCCACTGCACTCCAGCCTGGGTGACAAAGTAAGCCTCCATCTCAAAAAAAAAAAAAAAAAAAAAAAAAGTATGTATAGTCATTCAACAACTTTGGTCATGAAAACCATACTTACATCAGGACTTCTAAGGGCAGTTTCCATGGCTAAACCTGGACCAAAGCCAGTCAATGTTTTCACATTGGTTGATGTTGGAAGTGGCCTCCGACACTGGGTAAAGGCCGAAAAAGCCAGGGATTTTAAATGCTGGGGATAGATTTCTCTATCTTCATGCTTCACAGGTTGCAACAGGTACTGACAAGGAATTATCTAAGAAGTGTAGGCAAATATTACAAATGTTAAACTTTCAAAAGAGAATAACAGGAATTGTGGGTCTAAAACTCTAAAAACTTTTTACTAGAAAATTTAAACAAAACCTAATTTAAATGAAAATTTAAGAATTGTTTTTTTATCTATTATGTAGGCTTTGAATAAGTAGCCAATTTTACCAATGGGTTCTGAACTAAAGGACTATTTAAAACCTGTGTAATTTTCTGGCCAGGCGTAGTGGCTCACACCTGTAATTCCAGCACTTTGGGAGGCCAAGGTGGGCGGATCACAAGGTCAAGAGATAGAGACCATCCTGGCCAACATGGTGAAACCCCATCTCTACTAAAAATACAAAAATTAGCTGGGCGTGGTGGCATACGCCTGTAGTCCCAGCTACTCAGGAGGCTGAGGCAGGAGAATTGCTTGAACCTGGGAGGTGGAGGTTGCAGTGAGCCAAGATTGTGCCACTGCACTCCAGTCTGGCGACAGAACGAGACTCCATCTCAAAACAACAACAACAACAAAAAACTATAAATTTTCTATGTAATAATTATATTAATAATGCCATTGACCAGTCCTGAAGTCTATAAAATAAATTCAAAATTTCTTCTAACAACTTAATATGGTTAATTGCTTTCTCCTTTTCTTGCAACCTGTCTTGTATGTGCTATATCTTTCCATTTAGGCTCATGAATTTAAAAATTGGCTTATAAAAGTAACACAGGAGAAACATTTAATGTACTTAATGGACTTTTTTTAAATTCTGTATTATTACTGTGGTATGACTGTTTTTTATTCTGTATTATTACTGTGGTATGACTTATAAATTATCTAAGATTTATATTATGATATTAAAGTAAAATCAATATAATAGAACTTGGCTTTTAGATAATCAATTTGAATACAGAAAAGTAGTATCTGAAACTTCTGACAACATCAAACTGTTTTACATAATTTTAACTGACAACATTTATCACTCTTACCTGTACAGAAACAGTACTCTTGATATGAGGAGGAAGAGTCTGGACCATTTCTAGAAAGCATCGAAGTAGCCCCAATGTCCACACACTAGAAGAGTTAGCGCTCTCGTCTGTATTTTCGTATGTAAAAGGATCAATTATATAAACAACAATTGCAGGTGGATATGTGATCGCATGTGAATCACCATCTGTGGGGATTCCCACTTTATCCCGATCCATCGTGCTAAAATTTAAGGTAGAAATGAGACAAAAAGTTATACTGTATATGCTTGACGTAGCATCTAAGCAGGTTCTTAATATCCCCCCTCCTCCCTCTTATTTGGTGAAAGGTGTGAGAAAGCCTCTCTGAAAATGAAGGACATTTCTTTCTCACCAAAGTTAACCATAAACATTGTAGATACAATTCCACAATGTATAAAGACACTTGCCTTAAGAGGTCTTGCCTTAAATTTACCAAAAAAGAAAAAGAAAAAAAAAGAAAAAAAGAATTCTTAAAACCATAGAGTATTAGATACAAAAGATTGCTTAGAGTTTAAGGGATAAAACTGAGACAAAGATAGGTCTCTTTGTCTGAGGCTATCTCAAATAGCTTCCCAAATTTATAAAGTTGGTTACAGGTAGAGCTAGGCCAGAAAGAAACCATGTTTCCAGAAACCACGTTTCCAGACTCATTCAATGTTCTAGTACATTTTTAGACTATATATACATGTGTTTTTTTTTTGAGATGGGGGTCTCACTATGTTAACCAGGTTGGTCTTGAACTCTTGGTCTCAAGAAATCCTCCTGCCTTAGCCTCTCAAAGTGCCAGGATTACAGGCATGAACCACTTAATCTCATCCTATTTTTAGATTATATACATTTATTTCATACTTTATAGCTTCAATGGTGAACAAGTTTCATTCTTTGATGGGTGATTTGATTTTTTTACACTTCAAATCTATTCATATGTTCAAGAGGGGTGGATCAATCTGGGTAATGGTTTGTTTTTACCCATGAGTGTAATTTTGGGCACAACTGCACCCTGGATAGCTGACAGATATAATTAACCTAGCCTATAAATCAAAAGGGAAGATCACTCAAAACCTTCATCATAAAAGGAATGAGAGCTGTCATGATCATTCCTGTCACCATAAATAACTTGGAATCACTGTGTAAAGTACTTAATGTATATTATATCATATTACTCTCATCTTACACATAAGAAAACATGCTTAGAAAGTTAGAGTTTCCCCAAAGTCACAAAGCAGCTAAATGGCAGAGCTGAGATTCAAACTTTAGTACCACTCTAAAGCCTCTGAATAGACTGGGTCTACTCAATCACTAGTGACTTCTCAATCACTCGAGTGATTTGCAGAGGCAAATCTACTTGACAATTATGCCACAGAAGACTCAAATGTCATGTGGGCATCTGGACTACATGGTTTTCAAGCTCTTAATTCCCACCCTCAGATTCTAGAATTCTATGATAAAGATTTTATGAAGTAAAGTCCTCATTATAATTTTATACATAAAATATTCAACACTAGACCTGGTGCGGTAGCTCATGCCTGTAATCCCAGCACTTTGGGAGGCTAAGGCAGGCAGATTGCTGAGTCCAAGAGTTCCAGACCAGCCAGGGCGACATGGTGAAACCCCGTCTCTACAAAAAAGTAGCTGGGTGTGGTGGTGCATGACTGTAAGTCCCAGCTACTCAGAAGGCTGACGTGGGAGGATCACCTGAGCCCAAGAGGTCGAGCCTGTGGTGAGCCGTGATCACGCACTGTACTCCAGTCTGGGTGACAGAGTGAGACCTTGTCTTAAAAAAAGATACAAACTAAAATTTCAAGAATAAGAATAAAAAGCACTTTATGTTCATTCAGAATGTCTTATTTACAAAAAAAGCAGCATGGTTGGGCATGGTGGCTCATGTCTGTAATCCCAGCACTTTCAGAAGCCAAGGCGGGCCAATCACCTGAGGTCAGAAGTTTGAGCCTGGTCAACACGGCAAAACCCCATCTCTACTAAAAATACAAAAATTAGCCAGGTGTGTGGCACATGCCTGTAATTCCAGCTACTGGGGAAGTTGAGGGAGGAGAATTGCTTGAAACCAGGAGGCAGAGGTTGCAGTGAATGGAGATCCCGCCACTGCACTCCAGCCTGGGCAAAAGAATGAGACTCTGTCTCAAGAAAAAAAAGAAAAAAGAAGTATCATAGTTTTCATATTTCTGCAAAAGCAGTATTTTTAAAGGTACCTTTCAGACACATCAGGATGAGGCTGAGTGGGAAGTGAAGATGATTCTCCAGAAATCCCAGCTGTCTGTAGAGTTGATGTCTGTTGCCCTCCTAGTTGACCACTCTGAACTGTATTTGCTTGTGTAGACATGGATCCTGCAGCATTACTGTTCATACTGCCAAAGGGTGGAAATGAAGGTAGTTTATTTGATGATACTCCACTATTCAAGTTGGAGGATGATGAAGATGAAGTTGAAGCTGTGGTCAAAGTTGAATTAGCTGTGGCAACTGAAGTAGATATGGCAACACCTGAAGTCATTGTCATAGTGCTGCTTGCTGCAGATGCTAAGGTGGCAGATGGAGTATTAGCATTTCCAGTATTTGTCATCTGAGGTGGAGTAATCAAAGACTGACTTGTAGGGGCAACTAAATTTGGCTGGGAAAGTAGAGAGCTGTCCAATGGCAGGGAAGCAAGATAAGGACCTAAAGAATAAAAACAGGTAGGAAATTTAATTCTTTATTTGACCGACTGGTTCTTTTTTTTATTCTACTGTGTAAACAGAATCATAATCCAGTTGATGTTTTCTTGGTAATTATAGCCCCTAAATTGCTTGCTAATGGTGTGACCTACATTTGCTTTCTATTTTCCTCTAGAAACTGAAGAAACATATTTAAAATGGAATTGAAAAAGCCAGAATTTTCACTCAAAATTAAAGAAATGATTACTATGAAAGTGTAACAAAATTCTATTTTCTAAGTATAATGAAATGTAAAAAAAGGTATCTAGCAATATTCACCAAACTATTCAAAGGGTTTCTAAATCACTAATCAAATAAATATTGGCTACATTGGCAGCTAATTAAAATATAAAATGGTATAATGTTATCATGGCGTTCAAATTACAGGAATGTCTAATGAGATTCAATATTTTGGTTCTGCATCTCTTTGGATTAAGTCTACAGGAAGTCCACTGATATTTATTTCAAGAGTATTTATAAGCAATACAGTTGGGCATGGGTAGAATGAAAGAAAAAAACGTATGTAACAAGTAAGTCTTAAACAGCTGTCATTTTCTTAGCTACAACAAAGAACTAGTTCTTGGTTTGGTAGAGATTAACTATAAATTATTTTATCTCTGAACTGTAACAAATGAAGAATCTTCATGTTATTAAAACATCAGACCCTACAGAGGCAACAGAAAATTTATTTATAACCCGTAATTTCATCCTACCTGATGGGATCCCTCATTAGGGATTAGCAAACTTGTTCTGTAAAGGGTCAGATAATAAATACTTTCGTCTTTGCAACCACACAGTCTCTATCACAACTACTCAGCTCCAATGTTGTAGCACAAAAGCAGCCAGCGAAAATACATAAATAAATGAGGATGGCTGTGTTCCAATAAAATTTTATCTACAAAAACAGCTGGTGGACCAGGCCACATTTTGCCAACACCAGCCTTATACAATAAATACAAATTCAATACCTAGGTCATATCTGCAGACTTGTGCATAAAGCTTGAGTTTAGAAAATGCTTCATTGTTACCATCAGCTGCCTGAGAAAACCATTCTGCTACCAACTTTTCTGATAGTTTATTTGATGCAGTAGATCCGACTCTCATGATCCCATCTGTTAACAGTCGAGAAACAGGTCTATGTTGACCTAATCGACAGGACTACAAATATACATACAGAAAGCAGAATTAGTAAATTTATTATAGTGTTTAGGTACATATTATAAAACCAAGCATGAAAGCTATTTAAAATAAGCTTAACCATTTGCAATTAACAGTTACGATAAAAATATAAAGGGTGTTTTTAGAAGTAGGTCAAAAAAATAAACATATCAAGGGTGAAATGGTGCCACAGGTCTTTTTCATTTTTACATTAGAAATTCATTAAGTTTTTTTCAAAATTAAAATATCTCTAATGAAAAAACACCTAGATAACAATAGTACTAGAACCATTTGGTTTGAATAAAAGCTTGCAGAATGCAGAAATAAGAAAGCATAAAAATGCAGTCATTTTAGGTATACATTAACTCCAATTCATGAATTATGAATACACATATCCCTAAATCAAAGCATAATAAAAATTGGCATACAAATTTATTTATATACCCTCTCCATCTAGTTTTGTGAGTCACTGATTTTTGTTGTAAGAAGCCCAATGTCAAATAAATTTGTAACATTGGATTAAGCAAACTTAGAAGACTTCTTTACTGTAAGAATTTCAAAGCCTTTAAAAACCTAGTACGAATTGTGAATCTCTAAAACGTAATATAATATACAATGTTTTCCCAAGCCTATTTAACTATGGAACTTTTTTTCTGAGAGGATTTTACCGGCTAATATTCCAAATAACACCCTTTGGGAAATGTTTATTTATTAAAAACACACTACAAATACCTTGTAATTATGTGGAAAATTTTATAAGGAAGCTAAACTAACATACACTAACATTCAGATTGTAAAAGGAATCAAAATTTAAAGACTAAATTTCCAAGCCTTTGTGGAAAAAGGAGGGAATAATAAAGTAAGACTTTATGTCCCATAACACTTTTAATTTACAATTATTGTGCCTGGTAATGGATATGTGAGAATTATAACTTAAAAGAAAGGGCAAGAATTTCAGACCCGAAATGGACCTTAGTGATATCTAGCATAGATTTATTTTACATATGAGGAAAGTGAGGCCTAGTGTCACTACCTGAAATCCTGGAGAATAAAGACTAGAATTTTTGTAAATGTAATTTTTTTCCTGAGGAGCTATTTAACATTTATCCTTTGTTTTAGAAAAGGCCACATTAAAATGGATATATGTATATATACATGCCCTCAATGTTTCTTCCTCCAATAGGGAGATAGCCACTCTGACCCATGGCATACACATCTAACAGACTGGGTCAAACTCAGCAAAGAATGTAACTGGCTAGTATGAGAAATAAACATCTAATCTGACATTATCACTGTGTCCCAATCAACTGAACTGCCCAGTATGCTGTATATACAACAATACAAATCGTAAGGTAGTTTTAAAATGTCATCTCTTTTTAAACACCTACCTCATATATTGCAGTAAGATCTCTAAAAAAGCTTTTGGCTCCATTTAACAAGGCTTCATTCTCTGGACACAGTACAACATAGGCTATATCTCTTTGAGATCCATAGGGTTCCAGCATAAGTCTCTCCCAATAAGGAAGAGCAAATGGAGAAAGCACCAGATAATCATAATCATAACCCAACAAAAATGTGGGGATTGGCAGTGGTTCTGGGGATTCATCAGTTCCTAAATAAGAAAGATGTATTTTAAGAAAACACTTAAAAACAAGACATGTCTCCTTTTTATTTAAATGTCAAAAGTTAATGAAGTCATTATGAGTGAAAATATTTTATTACAGACAAAAATACTTAATGCCAGTGATCAAGACTTTTCAACAGTTAGGAATTTCCTAAACAAGTCTTTTTATTTACTTATTTTTTTGAGACAGGGTCTTGCTCTGTTGCCCAGGTTAGACTGCAGTGGAACAATCATGCCTTACTGCAGCATTAACATACTGGGCTCAAGTAATCGTCTGGCCTCAGCTTCCCGAATAGCTGGGACTACAGGTGTATGCCACTACGCTTGGCTAATTTTTAAAGTTTTTGTAGAGATGGGATCTTGCTGTGTTGCCCAGGTTGGTCTCAAACTCCTGAGCTCAAGTGATCCTCCTTCCTCAGCCTCCCAAAGTGCTGGGATTACATGCGGGAGCCACCACGTCTGGTCTGCATTTAAATCTTTGGCATGGGTCTGGATGCAGTGGCTCACACCTGAATTCCAGCACTTTGGGAGGCCGAGGTGGGCAGATCACTTGAGGTTAGGAGTCTGAGACCAGCCTGACCAACATGGAGAAACCCCATCTCTACTGAAAATACAAAATTAGCCAAGTGTGGTGGTGCATGCCTGTAATCCCAGCTACTCGGGAGGCTGAGACAGGAGAATTGCTTGAACCCAGGAGGTTGTGGTGAGCCGAGATTGCGCCATTGCACTCCAGCTGTGCAACAAGAGCAAAACTCCGTCTCAAAAAAAAAAAAAAGGGACATAAAAATACACTGTAGGCCAGGTGCTATGGCTCATGCCTGTAATCTCAGCACCTTGGGAGGCTGAGGTGGGAGGATTACTTGAGCCCAGGAGTTTGAGGCCTAGGCAACGCAGTGAGACACCATCCCTATTTATACATTTAAAAACAATATAATTTTAAAAATAGAAAAAAGAAAAAAAACCTTTTTTTTTTTTTTTGAGACCGAGTCTCGCTCTGTCACCCAGGCTGGAGTGCAGTGGCGTGATCTCGGCTCACTGCAAGCTCCGCCTCCCGGGTTCACGCCATTCTCCTGCCTCAGCTTCCTGAGCAGCTGGGACTACAGGCGCCCGCTGCCACGCCTGGCTAATTTTTTGCATTTTTAGTAGAGATGGGGTTTCACTGTATTAGCCAGGATGGTCTCCATCTCCTGACCTCGTGATCCACCCGCCTCGGCCTCCCAAAGTGCTGGGATTACAGGCGTGAGCCACCGCGCCCGGCCATGAAAAAAACCTTATTAAGAGTGTAGATTTCATGTTACGTGTTCTGTTTCTTAGGTTTTTTTTGTTTTTGTTTCTGTTTTTGAGATGGAGTCTTGTTCTGTTGCCTAGGCTGCAGTGCCGTGTTGCGATCTCCACTCACTCTAACCTCCACCTCCTGGGTTCAAGCAATTATCTCACCTCAGCCTCCCGAGTAGCTGCGATTATAGGCACACATCACCACACCTGGATAATTTTTTGTATTTTGGTACAGATGGGGTTTCATCATGTTGGCCAGGCTGGTCTCAAACTACTGGCCTCAAGTGATCCGCCCACCTCGGCCTCCCAAAGTGCTGGGATTACAACAGGCATGAGTCACCATGCCTGGTGAGTGTTCTTAACATAATAAAAAAATTTTAAAAGAAAATGACCAACGGCCGGGCGCGGTGGCTCAAGCCTGTAATCCCAGCACTTTGGGAGGCCGAGACGGGTGGATCACGAGGTCAGGAGATCGAGACCATCCTGGCTAACACGGTGAAACCCCGTCTCTATTAAGAAATACAAAAACTAGCCGGGCGAGGTGGCGGGCGCCTGTAGTCCCAGCTACTCGGGAGGCTGAGGCCGGAGAATGGCGTGAACCCGGGAGGCGGAGCTTGCAGTGAGCTGAGATCCGGCCACTGCACTCCAGCCTGGGCGACAGAGCGAGACTCCGTCTCAAAAAAAAAAAAAAAAAAAAAAAAAAAAAAAAAGAAAATGACCAACAACCTAATAGAAAAATGGGTTAAGAACATGAAGATTACAAAACAAAACTATAACACATAAAAAGATGCTCTTTCTCATTAAAAAAAAAAGAGCAATTTAAAATTAATAATAGCAAACAATGATAATGCTATGTGCTAGGTACTGTTGATAGCTCTCTGTATGTACTGACTCACTTAATCCTCACAAAAAACATAAGGCAGAAACTACTATTTTTTTTTTTGAGACAGAGTCTCACTCTGTTGCCCAGGCTGGAGTGCAGTGGCCGGATCTCAGCTCACTGCAAGCTCCGCCTCCCGGGTTTACGCCATTCTCCTGCCTCAGCCTCCCAAGTAGCTGGGACTACAGGTGCCCGCCACCACGCCCGGCTAGTCTTTTGTATTTTTTTTAGTAGAGACGGGGTTTCACCGTGTTAGCCAGGATGGTCTCAATCTCCTGACCTCGTGATCCGCCCGTCTCGGCCTCCCAAAGTGCTGAGATTACAGGCTTGAGCCACTGCACCTGGCCAGAAACTATTATTAACTTCATTTTAGAGATGAGAATAACATAAATTAGGAAGTTAAGCAATTTCTCTAGCATTTCACAAGAAGTACCAGGATAGGAATTTAAACCCAGGAAATCTATCCCCACAGTCTGTACTATTTAATCTCTCAAACACTGAATCAGCAACCTACTAGGCAAGACTTTGGGAAAATAGGCACTTTAACTGGTGGGCATTCAAATCGATACTACAGGGGCTGGGCATGGTGGCTCACGCCTGTAATCTCAGCACTTTGGGAGGCCTAGGCAGGTGGATCACTTGAGGCAAGGAGTTCGAAAACAGACTGGGCAACATGGCAAAATCTCATCTCTACTAAAAATACAAAAATTAGCCAGGTGTGGTTAATGCATGCCTGTAATCCCAGCTACTCGTGAGGCTGATGCATGAGAACTGCTTGAACCTGGGAGGCAGAGGGTGCAGTGAGCTGACATCACGCCACTGCACTCCAGTCTGAGCGAGAGAGTGAGACTGTCTCAAAAAAAAAAAAATAAATTAAAAAAAAAGGTATTACAGAATTACAGAGAGTTATTTAGTTTTTTTTTTTTCTTTTCTTGAAATACACATCTGGGTGCTTATAGTCTAGCCATTTGGGAGGCTGAGGTGGGCAGATCACTAGGGTCCAGGAGCTGGAGACCAGCCTGGGAAACATGGCAAAACCTCATCTCTACAAAATATACAAAAATTAGCTGGGTGTGGTGGCACGCACCTGTAGTACCAGCTACTTGCGAGGCTGAGGTGGGAGGATCACTTGGGCCCAGGAGGTTACGGCTGCAGTGAGCCATGATTGTGCCACCGTACTCCAGCCAGGGTGACAGAACATATCTCAAAAATAATAATAAATAAAATAAAAATACACCCATGCTTTAAAGCCAGGGATCTGTGCATTACTGAAATAGAGCTGTAATGATAATGGTGGAAACAATCTATATGTTCATAAACACTGCACTCGTAAAATATATTATCATATGTAAAGAACAATGGAATACATGAATACATATAGCCATAAAAAAAAAAGATAATCTCTATATGTGCAGATAAAAATGATCTCCAAAATCAGTTAAGGCACAGAAATAAATAAATAAATGTACTATATTAGGTTGTTTTTTTTTGTTTGTTTTTTTTTTGAGACAGAGTTTCGCTCTTGTTGCCCAGGCTGGAGTGCAATGGCGTGATCTTGGCTGGCGGCAACCTCCGCCTCCCGGGTTCAAGTGATTCTCCTTCTCCTGCCACAGCCTCTCAAGTAGCTCGGATTACAGACATGCACCACCATGCCCGGCTTATTTTGTATTTTTAGTAGAAATGGGGTTTCTTCATGTTGGTCAGGCTGGTCTCGAAGAACTCCCGACCTAGGTGACCCACCTGCCTTGGCCTTCCAAAGTGCTGAGATTACAGGTGTGAGCCACCGTGCCCAGCTACTATCTTAGTTTTTAAAATAATGTAAAAGTTTATACTAAAATATATTTTCTGGCTGGGCGCGGTGGCTCATGCCTGTAATCCCAGCACTTAGGGAGGCTAAGGCAGGTAGATCACTTGAGGCCAGGAGTTGGAGACCAGCCTGGCCAACATGATGAAACCCTGTCTCTACTAAAAATACAAAAAATTAGCCAAGCATGGTGGCACGCACCCATATTCCCAGCTACTCAGGAGGCTAAGCCAGGAGAATTGCGTGAACCCAGGAGGCAAAGGTTTTGTAATGAGATTTAAATTATTTAGCCATTAAAAGAGGGAGAAAAGGAAAATATAGGCAAATCCACTACTTTCACATATAATACATTCCAAATTCATACACAAAAGTCAAAGATTTCAAGAAGTATTATTCCAAATACATTTGAAAAACTCCAATTACAGCCCACCTTTCAGAGATAATCTTCCACAAACAGTCCAAATATTTGGAATGGTCTTTTCATCACAGCTGACCATAAATCTGCATACCTACTACGAGAATTCATTTTCTACTCTTGTCACAACCAGCAAATTTCTTCTTTGTTGTAATTATTTTTAAATGAAGACCTTAGGTTCTTTTATCACTAGTATAGCCCTCATGCCCCACTCCGCCTCCCTTTTTCATTGAATTTTGTAAAATAATTTATAACAAAGTGTTTTTTTGCCATTAAAAAAAAAAAAAAAAACCTTAGCAGTATGTCCCTTTCTTCATGTAAAATCTTGAGGGAAAGTCCCCTATGTGCAAAAACAGACCTAAGAGAAGCCACTCCTTTTGAAGTGGGGTTGGAGAGTTGAGTAAGCTGAATGTTTGAAATGGTGGGGAAAAAAGCTAGGATTGGACCACAGTGGCCTTAAGAATATACCACAAATATATTTAAAGAAAAGTAATGTGCTTATTCTAGTTGGGCACAGAAATCTGAGAACTGATATAAAATCAGTCATTATTTATCACTATAAATTACTTACCATAAGAGCCTCGGCCAGCCATTTTATGAAATTGTTGCCAAGTAAGAGGACCCTGAACACCCCAAGGTCTTACTGTTCTTTTTTTCTGAATGGCATCCTGAAGAACTGGCTGAAGAGAGAGGAGCATTCGAAGTATATCCTGTGAGCACTGCATACTCACATCTACAAGCATTTAAAAAAAAAGTAATTAAGAACTGCTATTCCCAACACAAATAAAATTTTAAGATAATACAAAACACATATAGGGAAGTTCAGGTCTGCATCATCAAGAAGATTAAACCCTTGCTTGTGCAGAGAATTGTATTAAGTTCTATAAGATGATCTGTAGAAATGGTTCTTGTAGATACTTACAACCAAGAAGACACACAATAAAAAGCTACTGTAACTTATCTCCATAAAAAGTCATTCATTAGCTGATTAATCAAATTTATAAATTAGTCAAATAAATTTCTTTCTTTTTGCATTTATGGTGGCTGTTTTGGTGCTGTAGGTATTTTACCAGAAAGAAGTCTGCCTCACATTGAAATTATATCCCATAATTAGCACTACTATGGTAAAGTGAATAAAGACTGGTTATAATTATTAAAGTTTAATTTGAAAAAAAGTAGACTTTGACAATTCTAAAATACAAAAACTATACAGTAACTTGCTCACACTGCTAAAAAGTATATTATCCATAGATATTTTATAAGCTTATACATCTTAAAGATTTATAGATTATCAAATTATGACCTGCATTTCTGACCAACTATCAGAATGGGTATGAAAGGTGCTCCACATAAATGTCAAATGGCTCAAGGAAAAATCACTAAATGATTGATATAATAAATGTGGCCCCCAGAATGGTCCAGTTGTACCACTCAACCTGTTTGAGCAGTTATATTAAATCATTCAATTTCAATTTGTTATTACCTTTGCCTAATTTATCGTTATAGGCCCCAATTTCCTATATCTAAAAAGTGTACTGGCTGGGCCCAGTGGCTCACACCTGTAATTCCAGCACTTTGGGAGGCCAACGCGGGTGGACTGTTTGAGGTCAGGAGTTTGAAACCAGCCTGGCCAACACAGTGAAACCCTGTCTCTACCAAAAACTATAAAACTTAGCCAGGCATGGCGGCGCATGCCTATAATCCCAGCTACTTGGGAGGCTAAGGCAGGAGAATTGCTTGAACCCAGGAGGCAGGGGTTGCAGTGACCCAAGATCATGCCACTGCACTCCAGCTTGGGTGACAAAGTGAGAGCCCATCTCAAAAAACAAAAACAGAAACAAAAAAAAGTGTATAGAACTAGCTAAAACTAAGTTCCAAATACAATACTTAATACGTAATATGCTTAAATAAACGTTTGCATACACAGTAGAATACTATTTAGTAGTTGAAAATGCTAATAGGCTGGGCTTGGGTGGTGGCTCATGCCTGTAATTCCAGCACTTTGGGAGACTGAGGCAGTCAGACTGCTTGAGCTTAGGAGTTCACGGGCAGCCTGCACAACATGGCAAAACCCTGTCTCTACAAAAAGTTAGCCAGATATGGTGCCACATGCCTGTGGTTCCAGCTACTCAGGAGAATGAAGTGGGAGGATCACCTGAGCCCATGAGGTCGAGGTTACGGTAAGCCATGATGGCATAACACTGCACTTCAGCCTTGACAACAGAGCGAGACCCCTTCTCAAAAAAAAAAAAAAAAAAAAAGAAAGAAAAAAGAAGATCAGAAAAAAATACCTACGAAGTACTATGTTTATTACCTGCATGACAAAATGATCTGTATGCTGACCCCCAGGACACACAGTTTACCTTTTACTTATATAACAAACCTGGCACACGTACCCATGAACCTAAAATAAAAGTTTAAAAAAGGAGTGATCATGGAGGATAATCAATCAATAGAAATAAACTGAAAATCCTCAACCCTCCTGCTTATGATAAATTGATTTTTGACAAAGGTACCAAGACAACTTAACATTTTCCATAGGTGATTCTGGGACAACTAGATATCTACATGCAAAAGAATGAAGTCAGAACCCTTCCATATACTACATACAAAATATTCAGAATGGATCAGAGATCTAAATATAAGAGCTAAAACTAAAAAGTTATTTCAAAAAAGTAATAGGAGTAAATTTTCAAGACCTTGGGTTAGGTCCTGACCTAGACATCAAAAGCACAAGCAACAAGAGAAAAAATAAATTGGACTTCATCAAAATTAAAAATGTTTGTGCTTCAAAGAATACCACCAACGAAATAAAAAGATTTCACATCCTATGGAGATACGAAAAAAAGGAAAGTGAAAAGAAGCTGAGTGTGATAGCAGGCCCCTGCAGTCCTAGCTATCTGAGGCTGAGGCTGCAGTGGGAGGATCGCTTGAATCCAAGAGTTCGAGACCAGCCTGGGCAAACTAGCAAGACCCTGTATCTTCAAAAAAAAAAAACAAAAAAGATGAAAAGACAACGCAGAGTATAGGAGAAAATATATGCAAATCACACATGTGGTAAGGGGGCTTGTGTCCTTGTATCCAGGATATATTTAAAAAACTCTTAGGATTCGATAATAAAAATACATAAAAACCTAATTTTAAAAATGGGCAAAAAATCTGAAGAGTCATTTCTCCAAAGAAGATATACAAATGGACAACAAGCACATTAAACAATGTTCAACATTATTAGTCATTAGGGAAATGCAGATGAAACCACAATGAGATACTACTTCACACAAAGTATCACAATGAGATACTTTGATTATAAGATGACTATAAGAAAAACAATGTGACAAGTGTAAGTGAAACCCTCATATGTTGCTGGTAGTTATGTAAAATGGTGCAACTGCTATGGAAAACAATCTGGCAGTTCCTCAAAAGATTAAACAGGTCAGGTGTGGTGGTGCATGCTTGTAATCCCAGCTACAGGGAGGCTGAGGCACAAGAATTGCTTGAACCTGGGAGTCGGTTGCAACCTGGTTGCAATGAGCCAAGATTGAGCCCCAATGCACTCCAGCCTGGATGACAGAGCAAGACTCTTGTCTCAAAACAAAACAAAGGCCAAGTGCACTGGCTCACGCCTGTAATCCCAGCACTATGGGAGGCCGAGGCAGGTGGGTCACCTGAGGTCAGGAGTTTGAGACCAGCCTGGCCAATATGGTGAAACCCCGTCTCTACTAAAAATACAAAAATTAGTTGGGCGTGGTGGTGGGCGCCTGTAATCCCAGTTACTCGGGAGGCTGAGGCAGGAGAATTGCTTGAACCTGGGAGGCAGAGGTTAGAGTGAGCCAAGATTGTGCCACTGCACTCCAGCCTGGGCAACAAGAGCGAGACCCCATCTCAAAAAAAAAACAACAAAAAAGATTAAACAATATGACTCAGTGAGTCCACTTAAGAGTAATAAAAACGGCCGGGCGCGGTGGCTCAAGCCTGTAATCCCAGCACTTTGGGAGGCCGAGACGGGTGGATCACGAGGTCAGGAGATCGAGACCATCCTGGCTAACACGGTGAAACCCCGTCTCTACTAAAAAATACAAAAAAGCTAGCCGGGCGAGGTGGCGGGCGCCTGTAGTCTCAGCTACTCGGGAGGCTGAGGCAGGAGAATGGCGTGAACCCAGGAGGCGGAGCTTGCAGTGAGCTGAGATCCGGCCACTGCACTCCAGCCTGGGCGACAGAGCGAGACTCTGTCTCAAAAAAAAAAAAAAAAAAAAAAGAGTAATAAAAACATGTCCATATAAAAACTTGTACACAAATGTTCATGGCAGCATTATTCACAATAGCCAAAAAGTGGGAAAAAACTAAATATCCACCAACTGATGAATGAGTAAATAAAATACAGTATCTTCATACAATGGAATATTATTCGGCAATAAAGTACTAATATGTGCTATAGCATAGGTGAACCTTGAAAACATTATGCAAAGTGAAAAAAGTCAGTCACTGAAGAGCATACAGTATATAATTCTATTGATATGAAATATCCAAAAGCAGTAAATCTAGGTAGACAGAAAGTAGACTAGTGGTTGTCTATAGCTAGGAAAGGTGGTTGAACGGAAAAAGGGAGTGACTGCTAACAGGTAGGGGGTTTAATAAGAAAATGTTCTAAAACCGACTGTGTTGATTACTGCCCAACTCTGCATACTAAAAAGCAGCCAACTGTACATTTTAAATGGGTGAATAGTATGGTATTCTTAATTTTTGTTCAGCAAGTATGTATTTTTTATAATTAGAACAGAGCTTTCTCTATCTTCAACAAAATTAACGTTGTCATTAAAATATACAAACTACACTGGCCAGGCGCGGTGGCTCATGCTTGTAATTCCAGCACTTTGGGAGGCTGAGGCGGGTGGATCACGAGGTCAGGAGATCGAGACCAGCCTGGCCAACACAGTGAAACTCCATCTCTACTAAAAATACAAAAAATTAGCTGGGTGTGCGGCGGGCGCCTGTAGTCCCAGCTACTCAAGAGGCTAAGGCAGGAGAATGGCGTGAACCCGGTAGGCACAGCTTGCAGTGAGCCGAGATCACGCCACTGCACTCCAGCCTGGGCTAAACAGAGTAAGACTGCGTCTCAAAAACAAAACAGACCAAAAAAAAAGAAAAAAAAAACACATATATACACACAAACTACACTTTGCAGACTTTTAAATTCATTCAAACATATCTTCTTTTTCAAGATGTTAAAACTAAATAAACAAATCCAAACATCTATTTTAATATCCTGATCTACTTTGTTCATTATTCTAGGTGTTTAGATTATAGACAAAAATCTTTGCCTTTACACATAACTTTGCAAAGAGTGTACTTAATGGAGGTAAGAAACAACAATTAATAAATTTTATTATGTTAGAAGGTAATAGTCAACACTATGGAAACAAAGCAAGATGGAGAACATGAAGAAGGGTTTGCATTTTTATAATGAGAAGATGACATCTGACAAGATTTAAAGGAGACAGAGTTATCCACATAAATATCTGGAAAACGAGTATCCAAGAGGGAGGAAAGATGCTAAGGGCTCTAATGCAGGAGCTTGCCACCATTTCATGATGCTATAACTTAATCAAAGTATTCTAATATTGCACATTTATGTTTTCCAACATTATTTGTTTTTTGCTGCTGTTGTTTTTTTTTTGAGACAGAGTCTCGCTCTGTCACCCAGCTTGGAGTGCAGTGGTGCGATCTCCGCTCACTGCAACCTCCGCCTCCCGGGTTCACACCATTCTCCTGCCCCACCCTCCCGAGTAGCTGGGACTACAGGTGCCTGCCACCACGCCCGGCTAATTTTTTGTATTTTTAGTAGAGACAGGGTTTCACCATGTTAGCCAGGATGGTCTTGATCTGACCTTGTGATCCACCCGCCTCGGCCTCTCAAAGTGCTGGGATTACAGGCATGAGCCACTGCACCCAGCCCATTATTTGTTTTTAATACTGAAAATTTTTAACTGAAATATAAAGTCTTTTCTTTCTTTCTTTTCTTTTTGGTAGAGATGGGGTCTTGCTATGTTCCTCAGACTGGTCTCAAACTCCTGGTCTCAAGCAATACTCCTGCCTCAGCCTCCCAAAATGCTGGGATACAGGGGTGAGCCATGGGCCCCATTTCTCTCTTTCTTGTACTAAATTATTGTCTTTCTTGTACTAAATTATTTTCTTTGGACAAGTTCTTAAGAAGAAATTCATTTTTAAGTCTGCAGCTTTCTGTTTACATCAGTGCTTACTGTTACTCAAAAAACATATACCAGGTAAAGCTCAATATTTTCCATTATTTTGTAAGTTGGTTTTTAAAAACAAAATAATTATAAAGAGTGCCACGGCCGGGCGCGGTGGCTCAAGCCTGTAATCCCAGCACTTTCGGAGGCCGAGACGGGCGGATCACGAGGTCGGGAGATCGAGACCATCCTGGCTAACACGGTGAAACCCCGTCTCTACTAAAAAAATACAAAAAACTAGCCGGGCGAGGTGGCGGGCGCCTGTAGTCCCAGCTACTCGGGAGGCTGAGGCAGGAGAATGGCGTGAACCCGGGAGGCGGAGCTTGCAGTGAACTGAGATCCGGCCACTGCACTCCAGCCTGGGCGACAGAGCGAGACTCCGTCTCAAAAAAAAAAAAAAAAAAGAGTGCCACTAATCTTCCTGCTGCTGTCATTACCACTACTAACATCTGAGTTCTTACTACATGAGAAAAACTGCTTTTTTTTTTCAGACCGAATTTCACTCTTGTCGCCCGTGCTGGAGTGCAATGGCAGGATCTCGGGCTCACTGCAACCTCCACCTCATGGGTTCAAGCAATTCTCCTGCTTTAGCCTCCCAAGTAGCTGGGATTACAGGCATGCACCACCACGCCAAGCTAATTTTTGTATTTTTAGTAGAGATGGGGTTTCACCATGGTGGTCAGGCTGGTCTTGAACTCCTGCGTGGCTCACGCCTGTAATCCCAGCACTTTGAGGCAGGGCCATGGTGGGCAGATCAACTGCTCTGTTTTATATGTACTATTTCATTTGATTATCTCAATACCCTGTAAAGTAAATTTATTATTGACCCTATTTTAAGAAATCAAGGCACAGAAAGGTTAACTAACTGGGCCCAAGGTAGCAGGCAGTATCTAGTGCTAGAGTCATGTTTCAAACCCAAGCAGTCTGAGTCCACAGCCTATTATCTTAACTACTCTATATGGTTTAAAATAATCTTTCCTTTTTTTTTGAATACCTATGATATTTATTTGTATCTTTCCCTTTTTAAATTTGGTCCCTGGGAATGAATAATTGGATAAATGCTGATACTATGTCATATACATGAACTTAATCACTGGTCCATGTGTTGTTCTCTTACATTTCAAAAATTTCCTTTAATAATAAAATGAACAACTGTAATCTCACTGCCTAGAAACTAGAACATTACCAAAAATGATCTTATTAAACGTTTCTCCCTATCCTATCTCTTGGTCATTTTTGGGTATGTGTGAAATTTCAAGAATTAACCAATATCCTCAATTTTATGTGCATGTAAAATAATACACTTAGTTGTGCTTATTTCAAAACTTTATCAACGGTAATACATTAAAGAGGTATTTTTAACGGGTATCTGACTATATGTAATCTTCTGGGACTTGTTCCTTCTTCCTCTCCTCAATAGCATCACTAAGATTCATATTTGTTATATATAACTGTATTCATTTTCAGAAGCCATATAACATTCCATCTGTACTATCATTATTACTCAACCCTGCATTACATGCCCGTCTTTTTCTTTTTGAGACAGAGTCTCACTCTGTCAAATAGGCTGGAGTGCAGTGGTACAATCATGGTTCACTGAATCCTCCACCTCCTAGGTTTAAGCTATACTCCCACCTCAGCCTCCCAAGTAGCTGAGACTACAGGTGCATGCTACCACACCCAGCTAACTTTTGTATTTTTAGTAGAGATGGGTCTGCCATGTTCACCAGGCTGGTCTTGAACTCCTGGGCTTTTAAATTTAAAAAAAATTCCTTTCTATAGGATCACTCCCAATGCACCTTTAACAAAATAATAATAAACCTCTGTTTTAACCCTATTATGCAATTTCTCTGCTATTTACAGCAAAAGTCCCCAGAAAATTGTCTAAGTTTGCTTCTCATCCTGTTCTTTTGTGAATCCACTCTAATCAGGTTGACTGAAACTGCCTATCAAGGTGACCACCAACTTCTATGTGTGGTCACGTCCAATAGGCTGTCTCAGTTTTCACCTTAATGTATCATAGTATTTGATAGAGATGATCACTCTCTTCTAAATATTCCCGGGCCGAGCATGGTGGCTCACGCCTATAATCCCAGCACTTTGGGAGGCTGAGGCGGGTGGATTGCCTGAGCCAGGAGTTCGAGACCAGCCTGGGCAACACAGTGAAACCTCGTCTCTACTAAAATACAAAAAATTAACCAGGTGTGGTGGTGGGCACCTGTAGTCCCAGCCACTCAGGAGGCTGAGGCAGGAGAATTGCTTGAACCCAGGAGGTGGAGGTTGCAGTGGGCCGAGATCGCGCCACTGCACTCCAGGCTGGTGACAGAGCGAGACTCTGTCTCAAAACAAACAAACAAAAATTCCCTAATCTTGATTTCTAGGATACCATGCTCTCTTGGTTTTCCTCCAACCTCCTTCTCAATTTTCTTTCCTGGCGCCTCTTCTCCCTCCCCACCTCTAAATGTCAGCTCCATCCTTGTACTACTCTATCTACAATTACTCTATAGGTTATTTCATCCAGATCCACAGCTTTTCATCATGATAACTCACACACAAAATTTTTCAATCTCCGGACCCAATCATTCCTCTGAATTTAAAACATATTATCTCCAAATGTGTATCTGATTTACTCCCCAGTGTTTCCCTCCTCTGTAGTTAGTACCACCATTCACCCAGTTGCTCAAGCTATTATTGATGCCTCATCTTTTCTTACATGTCTATCGGCAAACCCTGTAGGTTCTATTTCCCAAATATACCTAAAACCTATTACTTACATCTCGCTTGCCTCCTATCTTGTCTAAGCTACCATCATCTTTCACCTAAGCTTCTGAAACTGCCTTCCAACTGATTTATCCTGCTTCTATTCTCACTTTCACTACTGCCAACCCCCAAGGCTATTTTCCACACAATAGCAACAGAGACTCTTGCTCTGTTGCCCAGGCTGGAGTGCAGTGGCGTTATCTCAGCTCACCACAACCTCCGCCTCCCAGGTTAAAGCAACTCCTCTGCCTCGGCCACCTGAGCAGCTGGGACCACAGGCACGCCCCACCACATTGGCTATTTTTTGTACTTTTAGCAGAGATGGGGTTTCACCATATTGGGCAGGCTGGTCTCAAACTCCTAACCTCATGATCTGCCCACTTCAGTCTCCCAAAGTGCTGGGATAAGAGGCGTGAGCCACTGCGCCCGGCCATCTTTTTTTTTTTTTTAGATGGGAGTTTCACTCTTGCTGCCCAGGCTGGAGTGCAATAGTGCAATCTTGGCTCACTGCAACTTCCGCCTCCCAGGTTCAAGTAATTCTCCTGCCTCAGCCTCCCAAGTAGCTGGGATTACACGTGCCCGCCACCAAGCCCAGCTAATTTTATATTTTCAGTAAAGATAGGATTTCACTATGTTGGTCAGGCTGGTCTCGAACTCCTGACCTCAGGTGATCCGCCTACCTCGGCCTCCCAAAGTGCTGGGATTACAGGCATGAGCCACCGTGCCAGGCTGAGAGATCTCTTAAAAAACAATCAGAATAAGGATCATGTTACTCCCCTTGTCAAAACTGTTCAATAGGTTCCCATCACATTTGGTACAAACCACAAAGGCCTTACATGGTCTATAAGACTCTAAATGATGCTGGTGAATGGCTACCTCTTAAATTTCATCTCCTTCCAGTCTCCCTATCACCCAAAGCATTCCAGCAACATCAGTCACCTTAATGTTCCTCAAACACGTAAAAACAAAATACTCCCTCAGGGTGTTTGCGCTGCCTGAAACACTCTTCCCTCATTTAACTACATAGCTCATATTCTACTTTATGTAGGAGTTTGCCCAAATGCTATCTCCTCAGTATCTCATCTGACCATACATCTAAAATAGTACATACGTGTCTTTTTCTACTCTTTTACTCTGCTTTTTCTCCAAATTACTTCTATTATAAGCTTTTTTGTTTATTTCCCATTTTCTCCACTAAATTATAGATTCAAAAAGGGCAAAGAATATGTGTGCTTTGTTCAACAGTGAACCTAGGATAACACCTGGCACATACAAGGTGCCCAGTAAATACTTAACGAGTGAAAGAATGTTGAATAAAGCAGACCATTAGCAATGTTATGCTAATATACGCAATGTGCCTTTCATATTCCTACGTAAGTATATAATTACAGATTTATAATAACCATACTTTTATTGGTGACATTAAATTAAACCGCTAAGAAATTCACCCTTTAAAAACATCATCCTTAAAAGAGTTTTAAGTCCAACTTTAAATGTCTTTATTTGCTACATGGGTAATTGCCTTTATTACTTTTTCCTAAGAATGAAAAGCAAAGTCATACAACTAAAGTGAAATAAGCAAACAAAACAGTATTTTATTAGCATACTTACCACTTCTTTTGGACCAGGGGTGTAAGCATGAACTTTTCACAAGTGCTTCATCAACTTTTCCTCCTGACATATTATCCATGAATTGACGCCCATGTTCTAATGCAAGGTAGCAGTCATTGCAATAGTCACGCTCTTCAACACGTACCCAATTGCTAATTACACCACTTTTAGGAAAAGGATCTTGGTCTGCTGCTCCAAAGGGTGAAAATAAATTAGTGCACTGATCTTGTAGCAATAATATCAAATCATCAGAGAGTTTTTCAGATTCCTTTAGTCCTCCATTAACATGTTCAGCAGAGGTACCCCTGAGAGCTTCAAAACGTTTTTCTGCTTCTTTGCCACAGTCTGTATTGCGTCCTATGATATCTAGTTCATCTTCAAGAAATAATCCTGAACTGTTTCCAAATTTTCTGTTCATGATAGCACTGAAGCCACAGGTACACCTATATTGTGCTTCCTGCGTTGGATCTGGAATGTAAACTCCAACATCGGCACCCTTGATATTCATGTTGCAGACACAGATGCAACAACTATCAAAGTTACAGTCTTTAAACAAATTCATAACTGATTCTGAAAGGATGAGGTTTACATAAAGACTGTGTGCTTCAGGGATGGAAGGGACAGTTGCAGGTTCAACAGAATTAAGGGGTCTGCATGTAGATGGGGTAGAAGCTGGTGAATACAAGTCTGAATTTTCGTATTTGACTGAACCTTGAGCACTAGCAGGTCCACCAGCTCCACGAGGAGTTCGAGGAGTCCTTGGAGTCCTTGGAGTTGGAAACCGAGGGGTGGATGGAGAAGGAAGAATTCCTGCTCCGCTGTTACTAGGAGGTGCACTGCTAGGAGGCATCCCAAAAGAAGTATGAGTTTGAGGTGTATAAGCAGGGCCATATTCTTGATCCATATTACTTCCATCACTATCATCAACAGGGTAAAAGAAAATCAAATACATATATAAAGGAACATATTAGTAACATGAAATACAACTAAAAACGTCCCAAATGTTTTTCAATTACATAGAAAATTACGAAAGGACAAGTATTGCAAGAATTACAAGTACAGTCAATTTTTATTTCTGGTTAACATATCTACTCTAAGTGATTGCTGTGGACTAAGGATCAATCAACAAGTTCAAATATCATTAATAAGTACTGTATACACTAATGTGCACCTAGACATCCATATTTACTATCTATAAATTTTGTTTACTAGAAATACTTATATTTCCTTGATTCTAAGATGCTACTGACTGTAAAATAAAAAATGATTAAAAAAAATGATTTCAGAGATGCTCATGTGTAAAAAGGGAAAAATGGTAATTTTAAGATGCTACCACTTATAAGACATCTCAAATTCAGATTTCTTTCAGCCTTGAGTTGAAATGGACAAAGTCAGAGATGTTAAAATGTGACACGTGTGGAAAATACGGCAAATGTAAAAATGGAAGCAACTTAAAATTGCAGCCCAAAAGAAAAGGTGCTTCTGAATACAAATCCAGCATAATAGTCTTACGTTTCCTAATAGTTTAACCATACCTAATTAACCTTTTTTTTTTTTTTTTTGAGACGAAGTCTTACTCTGTTGCCCAGGCTGGAGTGCACTGGTGCAATCTCGGCTCCCTGCAACGTGTGCCTCCCAGGTTCAAGTCATTCCTGTGCCTCAGCCTCTCAAGTAGCTGGGACTACAGTCACACTACCACGCTTGGCTAATTTTTGTATTTTTAGTAGAGACAAGGTTTTGCATGTTGGCCAGGCTGATCTCAAACTCCTGACCTCAAGGGATATGTCTGCCTTGGCCTCCCAAAGTGTTGGAATTACAGGTGTGAGCCACTGCTCCCAGCCAATCACCATAATTGATTAACCAGAAATAATTTTTAGAATTTTCAAAAACCAATTTTCTTTTTCCAGCATACCAAGTAAATCTATGAAAAAAAATTAAAGCTGTATAAGAATTCATATACTATTATAACAACATAAATCATACCCCTCTTTGATGAATGGCATTGCAGACCCTGAAGAAAGCAATTCCAATTTTCCAACAGTCCAACTCTGACGATAAATACACTCTTCTGGCAATTTGATAGGGGGCAGATATTGGCTTGGTAGAGTTTTTAGAGGTGCAAACATGGAACATCCCACTAGAATTTGACAATTTTCAGGCTTATAGACATAAGAAAAATCCTACAATATAAAGATGGTAGGTTTTCAGTATCTTATCTTCTGGGGGGGAAAAATAAATAAAAATCTCAAACAGGCTCTGGACCTTTTTTCCCTTCTTTAAACAGAATAAAATGTAAATACAATTCTATTATTTTCTTAAATGCATTCTTAATAGTGACACAACAATTCAGTCTTCAACTTAGCTACAAAACTGCAACCACTATGAAATAATTTTTGACTATAGCAATAAACTAATTCTATAAGAAAATACAGGAAGTGAATTATTTTTCTAGAAAAAACATACTTACTTTAATTTCAGAAGGTTTGGGACTACAGAATCCCTCATCAACCTCAATTTTGAACTGTGCTCCTATACTAGAACTATTTCCTTCTAGAACAGTTCCTCCAGGTGTTGTATCCATACTACCATATTCTTTATTATTCATATTCATTGGGGAAAATCCCATAATATGTTGCTCCAATGATGGTGGTGTAGGATACATTTTATGAAGATCTGCAGTGCCTATATTTAATAAAAACATACATTTTAACATGACTAAAAATAGGTGAATCTGTGGTTAAAACAAAGGGAGTGGGGAGCTTTGTTGAGATTAAGTTTGCAAATTTATCACGAGCACAGATGATGGAAGCTTACTTATGCAAGACAACGGGTCCAGATTTCCTGTCTTTGATTCCTTGCAGCTGGTTTTATCATCTGATCCATTCGCTGATTTTTTAGATCCAGGCTATTTAAAAAAAGCATATTTATCTAAAATTTTACATCCAATGTGATCTCAAAATAGTAATCATTCAGATATAACTTAACAGTAAAGCCCATTCATTAAAAGTAATATTTTGAATCTGTGATACAGCCAAATACATACTAGTGTTGAAAGATATAATACATTTCTTAGATCATCACTGACTTCATACTTATTTATTTGGTAATATTTATTTGGTAAGCCTCCAAATTAAAAAGAAAAAGTTCCTCCAATGAAAACGACCAATACTTTCAAAATACACAGAAGTAAGGTTAACCTTAACTTAAAACCCAAAATAAGAGGCCGGACGTGGTAGATCACACCTGTAATCCCAGCACTTTGGGAGGTTGAGGCAGGCAGATCAAAAAATTTGAGGCCAGGAGTTCGAGACCAGCCTGGTCAACATGGTGAAACCTCACCTCTACTAAAAATACAAAAAATTAGCCGGGCCTGGTGGGGCATGCCTGTAATTCCAGTTACTCGGGAGGCTGAGGCACAAGAATTGCAGGAGGCTAAGGCAGAAGAATTGCTTGAGCCTGGGAGGCAGAGGTTGCAGTGAGCCGGGATTGCACCACTGCACTCCAGCATGGGCAACAGAGCAAGACTCTGTCTTAAAATAAATAAAAATAAGAAAACTTGCAATAAGAAGGAGTAGTAATTAACATTAGAAATGCTTTTTGGTAGAAGATACTTGCAAAGCATTTGTCTCCTTAAGTTGAACACATTAAAGTTTCGTATATAATCAATCACCCACCTATCAAAATTCTTATACTTTTACCTTGTTTTAATAGTCTCCTTACTCCTGCAAAAATACTGTTAACAGGTAAAACTAAGTACAAACTTCAGAAGATCTAATGACAAAGCAATAGGGTTCCTAAGTTTTCATACATTGAACAAACAAGTTTTACTATCTCCAAGCTCTTACCAATGTTTTCAGAGCTAATATTAGTTCTATGTCTTCTGTTAGACAGTTTGTGATAAATATTAATAAGTAGACCACGTTCTGACTACAACCTTTTTATCTCAGAGGAACCACAGCTGATACAGGAATGGTAGTAGAGAGAACGTATGAATGTGCCAAAGCATTCAAGGATATAGTCACCTAGTAAAGGGTGCCCTAAAATGTACTACACTATGGGATATACAGTAAAAGTTTATGTATCTGCAGCATATATATGTATATGTACACACACACATATACACATATAGAGAGATATACATGTTGAGAGAGGACTAAATGCATATTATACAGTAAAAGAAAGACCAAATGTACCATAGAAGTTTCCAAGCTACCTTTATGCAGATGAAAAGGAATTCCCTTTTATGATAATGCAGCACCCAACTCATTAATTTGACAGAGACTTGCCATTCTAGGGAATCTCATTTTAAGCTTTAATTTCTTTTATCTTCACTTTTCTCTGCAAATGGGTGTTAAAGATTAAATATTATTTTTTCCTCTTTTATTGTTATATCATGTATCCGTCTTATAATAATAGCTGTGATGCAAAACAAATTCAAAAGAACTGGTATTCCTTAATAAATTGACGAAGTAAATAATGTCAATTATTTATGTGTTCTCTGAATGAGTAAATTCCAGGGTCATTTCTCAAACTACAGAATCAAATAGGAAAATAATTCTGCTTCCTAAAACTGCAAAATAGAACATATGGCAAAGCTCAAATTAAGGTTAATCATGTGTCCTCCAATGTAAAAACAAAAGGAGAAACAAAACTCTCAAAGTTTATAGGTGACATTATGGCAAGACTACTCAAACATGAGATTTAAAAAAGAAATCAATGAATGAGATTTTACTATAAAATATTTCCTATTGTTCAGGGCTAAAACATAGTATTAAACTCACAAATCACTTCTAAAAAATAAAAATAAATAAAATCAAGGAAAACAAACTATAATCAGTTCATTAATGAGATACTCACTGTTAGTTCATCTTCATCAGAATTGAAGAGATTATCAAGGTCAGTAAAAGACACAGCCAGGTCTGAGTCATAAATCAAACTTGTTGATGGAGGACGGGCATGACTAGCAGGGCGAGGAGCATCTACAAAAGTCAATCAGAAAAATAAAATTAAAACTGCTACTACTACACCTGTAATCCCAGCACTTTGGGAGGCCAAGAAGCGTGGATCACAAGGTCAGGAGTTCAGGACCAGCCTGGCCAAGATGGTGAAACCCCGTCTCTACTAAAAATACAAAAATTAGCCGAGAGTGGTGGTAGGCGCATATAATCCCAGCTACTCGGGAGGCTGAGGCAGAGAATTGCTTGAACCCGGGAGGCGAAGGTTGCAGTGAGCTGAGATCATGCCACTGTACTCCAGCCTGGGAGACAGAGCGAGACTCCGTCTTTAAAAAAAAAAAAAAAAGAAAAAAACGGCTACTACTGACCACATAAGTACTATTCTGTTTAAATTAGACATATAACTGTAAGGTCATAAGGGGATTATGCAACAAGAAATTGCACTTTATTGTTTAAAGTCTAGAAAGTGTTTTTATACAAAAAAAAGTTATAAATAAATGGTTATATCTTTCCCAGGAAGCTCACTATAAGGTCAGGTAATCCATAAAATAGCTAAGTACGCTACATGAATAATTAATGCATCAAACAAAAATATAAATGCCATTAGAAAAACAGAATTAAATACACACACATATTTGTAATTTTTTTTTTTTTTTTTTTTTTTTGAGACGGGGTCTCGCTCTGTCACCACCAGGCTAGAATGCAGTGGTGCAATGACACCTCACTGCAGCCTTGACCTCTCGGGCTCAAGCAATCCTCCCACCCCAGTAGCTGGGACTACAGCAACATGACCCTATGCCCAGTTAATTTTTTTTTTTTTTTCCCTCGAGTTGGGGTTTCGCCATGTTGCCCAGACTGGTCTTGAGCTCCTGGGCTCAAGCAATCCACCTGCCTCTGTTTCCCGAAGTGCTGGGATTACAGGTGTGACCACCTCACCTGGCCTATATTTTTCTATCTTTCTGAAATGTAAAGGAAGAACAGAACAATGATTAAGAGCTGACTCTTGGGCCAGACAGACTTTAATCTGAAGCCCAGCTCCACCACTAACAGTATGACCTTCGACAAATTACTTAATGTCTCTGTGCCTCAACACCAAAAATAAAATGTAATAGAATGTCAGTAATGTGCTTTGCCCAGTGCTAGGGAATATTCCAGGATAGGTAAGTAGGCCAAATAACCCAATTTGTTTCTGAGTTTTTTTTTTTTTAAATGTATGTATTGTTAAATGGCTAAATCAAGCTACTGAATGTATTCATTACCTCATATACAGGTACTTTTTTTTTTTATGGTGAGAACACTTAAAATCTACTCTGGGCCGGGCACGGTGGCTCAAGCCTGTAATCCCAGCACTTTGGGAGGCCGAGATGGGCGGATCACGAGGTCAGGAGATCGAGACCATCCTGGCTAACACGGTGAAACCCCGTCTCTACTAAAAAAATACAAAAAAATAGCCGGGCGCGGTGGCGGGCGCCTGTAGTCCCAACTACTCGGGAGGCTGAGGCAGGAGAATGGCCGGAACCCGGGAGGCGGAGCTTGCAGTGAGCTGAGATCCGGCCACTGCACTCCAGCCTGGGCGGCAGAGCGAGACTCCGTCTCAAAAAAAAAAAAAAAAAAAAATCTACTCTGAATTTTCAAATGTAGTATCTATTATTAACTATAGTAACCACAATTTACAATAGATCCCTTGAACTTATTCCTCCCAACTGAAATTTTGTGTCCTCTGGCCATCTACCATTCTCCCACCCCCAGTCTCTGGTAATCACCACTTTACTTTCTACTTCCATGAATCCAACTTTTTTTCCTTTTTTTTTTTTTTTTTTGAGACAGTCTCACTCTGTCGCCCATGCTGGAGTACAGTGGCGCGATCTCGGCCCACTGCAACCTCTGTCTCCCGGATTCAAGCGATTCTCCTCCCTCAGCCTCCTGAGTAGCTGGGACTACAGGCGTGTGCCACCACACCCAGCTAGTATTTTGTATTTTTAGTAGAGATGGGGTTTCACCATGTTAGCCAGGATGGTCTTGATCTCCTGACCTCGTGATTCGCCCGTCTCGGCCTTCCAAAGTGCTGGGATTACAAGTTTGAGCCACCGCGCCCGGCCACTGAAAGTACATTTTCAGTATTCTCACCACATACACACACAAAAGGTAAGTATGTAAGGTAATGCATACATTAAATAGCTTGATTTGCCCATTCCACTTATATATATATACACACACATATATACACACACACACACATATATAATAATTCCAAGTGTTTGTTCACTGAAGACTTGACAGTACTCTGAAGCTTATAGTTGTGAGGTTATAATAGGAGACTAACAATTCTCCTCATACCAGTCTCCACTGTTTAAATTATAACTGAAAAAATGATTTAGAATAAGATAAACTATAATTGTGTTGTGACACAGAATATGAGTAAAGTGTTTAAAAAAAAGTAAATATATGTATTTTGGGGGGTGTGTGTGTGTGCATATATATACACACACACACACACTCGGCACTCTGTGTGTATATATACACACACACACACCCTGCCCCAAAACATCATGTTGTATACCATAAATATATGCAATTTTTACTTGTCAATTAAAAGAATAAATTACTTTAAAAGTTAAATGGGTTTTGTAAATGATTTACTATACTATGTCTCTCTATTCCATTCACAAAGAGTTTAAGTCAGACACATTCAAAGTGGAGTCTTCACCACTGTATTCCCAACACCCAAACAGTACCAACACATAACAGGTGTTAACTAAATATTTGTTAATTAGTGGCCTCAGAACAGCTCTCTTAACTTGTGTGTGTGGGAAGAAAATGACAACAAAATTCCAGTAAAGTTTAATTGAGAAATTGTGGTTTTAGATCTGAAGGACTGTAGGCAATGACCTTATCTCCTCATTTTACAGGTGAAGACTTTAGAACATTTTACTCATATTTATTCTATGTCACAACACAATCATAGTGGAGCTTATTCTAAATCATTTTTCAATTTTTATTTATTTATTTATTTATTGAGACAGAGTCTCGCTCTGTCACCCAGGCTGTGGTGCAGTGGCACAATCTTGGCTCACTGCAACCTCTGCTCTCCGGTTCAAACAATTCTCCTGCCTAATCCTCCCAGTAGCTGGGATTACAGGCACCAGGCACCACACATGCCTTATTTTTGTGTTTTTAGTAGAGACGGGGTTTCACCACGTTGGCCAAGCTGGTCTCGAACTCCTGACCTCAGGTGATCCACCTGTCTCGGCCTTACAGGTGTAAGCCATTGCGCCCAGCCCATCTTGGCTCACCACAACCTCCACTTCCTGGGTTCATGAGATGCTCCTGCCTCAGCCTCCCAAGTAGCTGGGACTACAGGCATGTACCACCATGCCCAGCTAATTTTTATTTGTTTGTTTGAGACAGAGTCTCGCTCTCTTGACTAGCTGGAGTGCAGTGACATGATCTCAGCTCACTGCAACCTCTGCCTCCCAGGTTTGAGCATTCTCCTGCCTCAGCCTCCCAAGGAGCTGGGACTACAGGCGCGTGCCTCCATGCCCAGCTAATTTTTGTATTTTTTTTAGTAGAGACGGCGTTTCACCATGTTGGCCAGGATGGTCTCGATTTCTTGACCTCATGATCTGCCCACCAGGGCCTCCCAAACTGCTGAGATTACAGGCGTGAGCCACTGCACCCTGCCTAATTTTTGTATTTTTTAGTAGGGATGGTGTTTCACTATGTTGGACAGGCTGGTCTCGAACTCCTGACCTCAAGTGATCCACCCACCTTGGCCTCCCAAAGTGCTGGGATTATGGGCGTGAGCTACCACGCCCAGATCCATTTTTCAATAGTTTAAACAATGGAGAGAGGTATGAAGAGAACTGATAGTCTTCTAATTATAACCCCCATAGCTATAGGCTTGAAAGCAGTGTCTTCAGAGAGCAAACACTTGGAGTTACGATGATGAAACACTCTACTGTCAACCAACTGGACATCTGTATCTTTCTCCTATTTTTTTCAAGTGTGTTTTTCCTGGATAGTATAACTATAGCCTTGGCATAGTATAATAATGGCCTTTCTCAATCACTTTCCAGTCAATATGTGCCTTCATTCTTTTACTTCCTTTCACATAATTCCCAGTAGAAGGGTGTGAGAAATCTATTACATAAAACTGAGTTTTTAATGGAAAACTATTTTTATATGTAAAAACAGGAAAGAGGTTGCAACAATTCAAAACACAAATTCTATCACTTGAACTTGCTTCTTCCAATAAAAGATAACCAATAAATCCATCATTTAAGAAAGATTCCTTTCTATCAAGCATAATGAATTATACAAAAAGGAGTACTAGAAGTCCAACAATATCAGATCAGTCTGTAGTAACAATCCTGGAAAACAATATTTTGATTAGGAAATAAAGGTTTTACCTTGCTTGATAGAGGGACTAAATAATGACATAGCATCTTCTTCATGTGATAACACTGTTACACTAGATGTCCCATCTTCTACCTGCAAACAAATATTGCATGTTAGGCTGAAATATATGATTTACCAACAATAAAATCTACCAATTATTGAGGAGCTATGTGTCAGGCATCCAGCTAAGTGTTTAACATAATCACTGATTCTTATAGTTAACAAGTGAGTAGTATGCTTATTATTATTATTTTTTTGAGATGGATGCTTGCTCTATCACCAGGCTGGAGTGGAATGGTGTAATCTCGGCTCACTGTAACCTCTGCCTCCTAGGTTCAAGTGACTCTCCTGCCTTAGCTTCCCGAGTAGCTAGGACTACAGACCCATGCCACCACGCCCAGCTAATTTTTGTATTTTTAGTAGAGACGAGGTTTCACCACATTGACCAGGATAGTCTCAATCTCTTGACTCTGTGATCCGCCCACCTCAGCCTCCCAAAGTGCTGGGATTATAGGTGTAAGCCACCACGCCTGGCCTGTAGTATGTTTATTTTATAAATAAAAAAGTAAAGACTCTAATGTGCCCCAGAAAATATGGCTAATAAGTAGTGAGAGCTGAAATTTTATCCTAAATCTGTCAAATTCCAAAGTCCATGTTCTTTTTTTTTTTTTTTTTTTTTGAGACAGAGTCTCACTCTGTCGCCGAGGCTGGAGTGCAGTGGCATGATCTTGGCTTGCTGCAACCTACCCCTCCTGGGTTCAAGAGATTCTCCTGCCTCAGCCTCCAAAGTAGCTGGGATTACAGGCATTTGCACCACCACACCTGGCTAATTTTTGTATTTTTAGTAGAGACGGGGATTCACCATGTTGGCCAGGCTGATCTCGTTCTCCTGACCTCAGGTGATCCACCCACCTCGGCCTCCGAAAGTGCTGGGATTACAGGCATGAGACACCACTGTGCCCGGCCAGTTCATGTTCTTTCTATTACACCTGCAGCCTTCCCAGCTACCACTACTCTCATACTTCCAAAAAGACAAAATTTCAAGTATCTGGCATATAGCAGGGCTAAGTAAAACTATGTGAAACTAATTCTTTGTATTAAATGTATTACTGGGGGCTGGGCACGGTGGCTCATGCCTGTAATCTCAACACTTTGGGAGGCCGAAGCGGGCAGATCACTTGAGGTCAGGAATTGAAGACCAGCCTGACAAACATGGAGAAACCCCATCTCTACTAAAAATACACAAAATTAGCCGGGCATGGTGGTGCACAGCCTGTAATCTCAGCTACTAGGGAGGCTGAGGCAGGAGAATCACCTGAACCAGGGAGCCGAAGGTTGCAGTGAGTGGAGATCGCACCATTGCACTCCAGCCTGGGCAACAAGAGTAAAACTCCGTCTCAAAAAAAAAAACAAAACAAAACAAAACAAAAAAAAAACCCATACATATTATTGGACCCTTTTCATAACTTTACAGATTTCGGTTTTCTTTTTTTTTTTTTTTTTTTTTTTTGAGACGGAGTATTGCTCTGTCACCAGGCTGAAGCCCAGTGGCATGATCTCGGCTCACTGCAACCTCTGCCTCCTGGGTTCAAGCGAATTCTCCTGCCTCAGCCTCCCAAGTAGCAGGGATTACAGGCGCCTGCCATCACACCCAGCTAATTTTTGTATTTTAGTAGAGACAGGGTTTCACCATCTCGGCCAGGCTGCTCTCGAACTCCAGACCTAGTGATCCACCCACCTCAGCCTCCCAAAGTGCTGGATTACAAGCATGGGCCACTGTCCTGGCCAATTTTCATATTTTGTATTTAAGACATAATTCTTGTTTAGCAAAGTTATCTTAATCTTAACAAATTCTCATATATACTATATACTTGCACTTCATTTTTACTTTTAGGTGCACTGTAAGTTCCTGAATCACATATTCAAAAATAGCACATATTTTTTAAACTCAGTGATGTATATTCTGTTTTATCTTTGAAAACTGGTAATTCACTTACAACATATTTTTAAATCACTGTCAAAATAGCCTACCTAAATGTCCTGATTTCAATTACGACAAAATTTAATACACCCTTTATCCAACTCAGAAACTTTTAAACAACAAAGTATGTTCATTATCGGAGATCAGCTATAATCGGTACCATGTGCATTCAAAAAAATACACTTTTCTTTTTTTTCTTTTTGAGACGGGAGTCTCACTCTCTCACCCAGGCTGGAGTGCAGTGGCCTGATCTCGGCTCACTGCAACCTCTGCCTCCTGGGTTCAAATGATTCTCCTGCCTCAGCCTCCTGAATAGCTGGGATTACAGGCGCACACCACCATACCCACCTACTTTTTGTATTTTTATTAGAGACAGGGTTTCACTATGTTGGCCAGGCTGGTTTCGAACTCCTGTCCTCACATGATCCGCCTGCCTCGGCCTCCCAAAGTGCTGGGATTACAGGCATGAGCCACCGTACCCGGCCAAAAATACGTTTTTCTAAATAAATGATTACTCTTTCTATTCTAAGACAAAAGAAGTGAAATAATTGTGGTACTAAGAGTGTTACTATATGCAGTGCTACAAAATCAAGTGACCTTTTGGTGTACTGTGATTCCTCTTACCTTGTGTTTTTTTCCAGCTTCTCTCTCACTATTTTGTCTATCTTTTTTATCAGGAAAAAGGAATTCCTCATCTCCTTCAACAAATGCATATGGATCAATTTTAGGTTCTTGTTCTGCATCAGATGCTATTGCTGAAAGATACTGGTTTTTAATTTGATATTGCTGCACTAATTCATCAGAAATTTTTAAAGGTTTCTTACATTGCACCATTAACCTGCATAAAAAAATTAAAAAAAATTAATTATCCACATAAGCATTAAAAATTTCCAAATGACATAAGTATCATAAGGTTTTTAGAACTACTTAAAGATTATCTAACCTGCAATCCCTTATTTCACAAATGAGGAGGCATGAAAATATTAAATAATTTGTTGAAGTCTAAAATTCACCCATAGAGAAATGGGGCCAAAATCCAAGTTTCCTAACTATATGATCTTTCCACCAAAATATGTTGTCTTTAGGTAATTCACGGTTCTCAAATCCTCAAGCACATTATTTTGTCCAAATCCATTCCCTGAAAGGGGCTCTTAAATCTAAACTGCTCCACGACAGTAACTCAAAGTGGGGGCTTTATAAAAGTGAGGTAAGATACTTTTAAACAATTTATACAAAGAAAGTGATTATGGTTTTGTTTTTTTTTTTTTTTTACTGCCATGAGTAGATACTTTAAGTTTTAAATTTTTGAAGGACTGATTTGTGTTTCATGAAAATAGCATTATTACTATTAATTGTGGCAAGATGTTTCACAATGGAAAGTGAAGTTTCAGTGCAAGTATCTGAGTTCTTTTCTAATCACATTGGCACATGAATTTTTAAGCTATTAGTCTTCTGCTTCAACACAGCAACTGAAAAACTGCTTCTCTTTATTCTCCTAAAATAACCAATAAAATGACAGGAGATGACAGAGTAAAAGAGAAGACAACAATGAAGTTGGAAAGATTAGCTAGTGGAAACTGACAGACCACAGAAAGCTAAAATCTAAGGATAAAAGAGGGACACCACAACAAGAATCAAGCTGATCTATACCAAAGAACCTTGGAAAGTATCAGGACTTTTTTCTCTCTGAAGACCCGACTGCTCGGTGAGTGTGAACACAGAATCATTAGCTTCTGGTTTGCATAAGAAACGTTTAGACTCTCAAATTCCTATTCTCTTGGGTATACAAAGCTAAAGTTCTCAACCTGTCATAACAGCAGCTAGCAGCCAAGCTTGTAGTCAGATCATACCCAGAATCTTGCAATGACTACTTCACTCTGAGAAAAAAACCAAAGTCTTTATATCATCCTATGAAAACTTCCCATAATCTTGTTCTTCTCCTCTCCAACTTCATCTTTTACTATTCTAGTCCTCTCTTATACTGCTTCCAAGGCCTTCCTTTATGTTCCTCAATGGGTTCCAGATCCATTCCCGGCTATTTCTTTTATGGGAACATTCTCCTTCCAAATATGTGCATAGCCAACTCACTTCCTTCAAGTCTTTGTTTAAATGTCACCTCTCTCTGAGACCATAACTACCTTATTTAAAATACCAATATGCCCATGCCCATTTGCCTCAATAATAATCCCCCTTAACCTGCTCTATTTTCCTGCATAGCATTTATCTTTTAACATATTACATAATTTATTAAGTTCATAGTTGACTGTCACACTAGAACATAAAAGCTCCACAAAGACAGGGGGCTTACCTTTGTTCACTAATTTAGCACAGATGCCTAGAGTACCTGGTACATAATAGGTGTCAATACTTGCTAACGAATAAATGAAATCTAAAAATCACAGACTGAGATGTTTTTGCATTAGTACTACTAAAATACAGTATCTTGTACTCTGAAATTAACAATTTTTACACACTAGAAGGTATCAATGCCACTACTTATCTACTCTGAGTACTAAATACAAAAATTGTAAGATATGTAAGGTCTGGGAGCAATGAAGGTATCTGCACATTGCACATTCTTTGAGTGACAGGGAAATCACACCTTATTCATCTATTCACTAATGCCTAGCACTAGCAGCACGTGATTGCTTACAAACTAAGGGCAAAGCAGGCCATCAAAACAAAAACTGATTTCTAAACATGCTATCAAATGCTCAAATATATATCATTATTATTCCAAATATGCCCCAGATTTATCCCAAAAACTAAAATCCCAAGTATACAAAAACTTTCTTCTGTGGGAACATAATGTTAGCACACTGTCATTGGGGATATGTTTTATAATTAATCACCAGAATAGTTCTGTTGTATAAACAGATGAGTATCAAGTGTAGTTTTTTACCTCACCACATTAGACTCTAAATAACCGTTAGCTGAACTGTCTACCAAATTTCACTAATGCAAATCTTTTCAAAATAGTAATTCTAGCTACTTTGATACGTACTTTTCTTATTTAACACTTAAAATAATATGTTAAGAAGCAAAGGGTATTATCCCTTACTTTGATGTGGAAATTATGTAAAATCAAGGGCTTTGCCAAGGTCACACAGCGGCAAAGTCAGAGACGAAAAGATTTTAAGTATTCATATTCAAATAACTATTCTTAGGGAAGAAAGTATAAGAAATCTCCCTTCCCCCAGCCTGAAAGACACTACTGCTCTTTGTAGAGACAAATAAAACAACTCTGTGTTTCATATTAAGTTGTCGTCTGGCAGAAGTATAAAAACCTTCACACTGTTTACATAAGTAGTTGCTAGACTACTGTGCAGTAACATTATTAAAAAAACCAATTCTACTGCACAGGGCTCTATTAAAATAAAAATGAGTAAACCAAATGCATTACCTAAATATGACTTTTTGTTATTTTATTGAATCATTCTCACAGACATTAGGATGTGCAAAGAATTTAAATGTAGTCAATTTCAAGAGGATCAAGACACAATAAATTTTAAAATATAAATCATTTACATTATACATTCTATATTTAAAGCTGATAAAAAATAGAATTAAAAATTGTTACTTTTAAGAGATGCCAGATAAAAAACTCTAATTACCATACTGTCAACATCAATTATATAGTACACATATACTTTTAGAATACGAATAACCTCTCCTTTCCTCAAACGAACTTTCACATACAGCCAAATAATTAACTACAGACACAGTTTCAATTAGACATAAAGCTAAATACAGACAAACTGCAAAAAGATCAGGTACAGCCATGAACAGCAAGTGCTGCAAGGCCCAAAGCAAATTTAAATTATATTATTCATTAATTCATCTCCTTCCTTTTACTATGACAATAACATACTATCCTGAAATGTACTCATATATAATTTAACATCGCTTATGGTAGCATATGCTGTTATGCCTTTATTCAATAAAAATTCTTCCAAATGAGGTATGACAGTTTTTAAGGATTGACAATTATAGAAGCAGATAAGCTACAGACGGGAAGTTAAGAAACAAATGAATGCAATAACGTCAAAATCTCCCCACCGCTTTTTTTCTTTTTTTTTGTTTTGAGACAAGGTCTTCTTGCTCTGTCACCCAGGCTGGAGTGCAGTGGCACGGTCTCAGCTCACTGCAACCTCCACCTCCGGAGCTCAAAGTATCCTCCCTCTTCGGCCTCCTGAGTAGCTGGGACTACAGGCGTGTACCACCACACTTGGCTAGTTTTTTATGTTTTGTAGAGACAGGATGTCACTATATTGCCCAGGCTGGTCTTGAACTCCTGGGCTCAAGTGATCCTCCCATTTTTGCCTCCCAAAGTGTTGGGATTACAGGTGTGAGCTACTGTGCCCAGCCTAAAATCTCCCACTTTTTAAATGGTACTTTTTTCTATTACCATCTCCTATATTCAGAATCAATCCTTAAACTGAGTCAAGGTCACTGTCAAAGGAAAGCTTTATTGCATTAAAATAAAACAGGAAATATAGAAGACTTACTTAAAAGATTTAGGGTACAGTAAAATCAAAACAGGTTTATTTCATCACAGGCTTCCTTCTGTGAATCAAAGTCATTCAGAACTACCTTTTAGAGATCAAATAATGCATTCTATAACAATATACATACAAATCTGGTATATCACTAATACAACATTGGAGTTAATTCTATTGATGAACATCATGGTATATCCTGATATACTTTGGCCACAGAATAAAACATGTAAAGAACTATGCTCAAATACAGTTCTTTCTTTGCTCAGGGTTGAGACAGGTTTCCCTCTAAATCAGAATAACGGACTAAACCACCACAAATTCTCCTAAAACTAAGTGCTAAACCCATGAAAAAAGATACAATGTTTCTTGCCAGAAATTTGCCAGAGGCTACGGTTCTTAGCCTCTATTCTGAAATACATACTATCATTAATTAATAGAGAAACTAAAAAGATATTTGTCACATGTATCTTATATATGGGTTATGCTGTGTTCCATTCCAACCTCTCCTTCCCCACAAGTAAATTCTAACAAATTAGAGGAATTTTACTTTTAAAAACATAGTCAATGAAAAGTTAAACATAAAACTTCTACACATGAAAGTCTAAGAAAAAGGGTACTTAGAAATGATAAATTCTATAACTCTATACTAGTTAGGTAGCAGTCACCATCTAAAACTGCTGATCAGAAAAATCAAGAGGGCTGGGTGCAGTGGCTCACATCTGCAATCCCAGTGCTTTGGGAGGCCAAGGTAGTAGCATCACCGGAGACCAGGAGTTCAAGACCAGCCTGGACAACATAGCGAGATCCTGTCTCTCAAAAAAAAAAAAAATTAGCTGAGCGGTGTTGTCACATGCCTGTAGTCTCACCTTCTTGGGAGGCTAAGGAGGATGGATGGCTTGAGCCCAGGAGCTCAAGGCTGCAGTGAGCCGTGATCATGCCACTGCACCATAGCCTGGGTAACAGCGCAAGATCCTCTCTCTTATAAAAATAAAAAATAAAAATCAAGAGTACAAATTTCTTTCACTAATCCACTATTATGGAAGGACAGTGCCACCTTTCAACAGCAATCAATGGAAACATTTATTTATACCAAACAGAAAATGCAGTTTCACTTAACATAAATAAAACAAAGCTTTGAATTTCTGCTACTGTAATTTTCTATGAAGTCACACACCTGTAAAGGTTCCACTATTACAAATCCACTAATTCTTTGTTTCTACTGATGCATTCTTGTCCTTTTGCATTGTATATCTACTCTGGGTTATTAACAGTCCCCTCTATTAAGTTTCAGACATTATCCCAACTGCCTGATGGAATCTCTCAGCAGGTACTTCAAACTGCATTCACATTTTTACAATGTACTCACATTACATGCACATAGCTAAAGTCATGTGGTACAAAAAGATGAAAAGCCTAAGTATCTCAATCTCTCTCCTTCAAGATAACAAGTACTATTTCTATCATCTAATTAAGGTGGAAAAAAACCTACATATACGCCAGCATATATGTATGCACATATGTACTTTGTTCCTCATCTACATACAGAGCTTCCCATATCAGCCTACACAGATTTCCTTTAAGTGGATATGTCATTATTATTTAGCCAGGCCTTCATTATTTAGCAAGACCTTATTTTCATAAGGTATATCCATAGTTTCTGTTTTTTGTTTTTTTTTGTTTTTTTTTTTTGAGACAGAGTCTTGCTCTGTTGCCCAGGCTGGAGTGCAGTGGCATGGTCTTGGCTCATGTAACCTCTGGCTCCCAGGTTCAAGCAATTCTCCTGCCTCAGCCTCCTGAGTAGCTGGGATTACAGCTGCCTACCACCATGCCCAGCTAATTTTTTGTATTTTTAGTAGAGACAGGGTTTCACCATGTTGGCCAGGCTGGTCTGAAACTCCTGACCTCATGATCCACCCACCTTGGCCTCCCAAACTGCTGGGATTACAGGTGTGAGCCACCACGCCCAGCCTAGGTATATCAATAGTCATTCCAAGGTACTTCTATTTAGAAATGCTACTTTAAAAAAAAAAAAAAAATCAGAAAAATTATGTTTGGTAAGATTTAGCCTAAAGTAGGTAAAAACAATGGTAGAGACACCTTTAAACCTATTCTTTATCTTTCTACCTCATGAACTAAATATGCTTGGCCTTAAACTCTCCTGTTATTCCCCTACTTTACTATTCAACTGGCTGCAAAGTTCTTCAAAATATATTCCACAGCATCTATAACACTCATACATCCCTGCTACTTCTAATTTCCTGGTGTCAGCCTCACATCACTTTCTCTATGAGTTGCTCGAATATGTCCAAATTGATCTCCTTTCATACAAACGTACCTTTTCATTTCAAGCAACCTTTCAGTAACATTACTTGGTGAGTTTTTCCAAAATCCTTATTTTCCAAAACTTGTTATTTTATCTCACTCAATACTTGAAATAGCTCCCCTATCATCTCAAGGATAATACATAAACTTATGAATACTATTCTGCTATTCCATTCCATAGTCCTACACTTTTCAGGTCTCATTTCTCATCATGACACACCAAACTACTAAGGAACACCCCTATAATCTAACCATACCAAACTACATAAAGCTTCTGCATCTTCATAAATGGAATTATTCCCCACTCTGTGTCTGTACTATATTTTAGTTATAGCTCTATCAGATAATATGTTATTTTCCAACAGACTAGAATTTCATTTACAGTCAAGAGCTAAATTTATTTTATATACCAACAGTGCCCCCACAGCATACTGCATAAGAGAAACTTCAGTTTTATTCAAACCGATGAAGAAATACCTTTTAAGAATATGAATTTAAAAAGAAAGATAATATTCCTGAGATACAAAATGCAGAGGACTTGCAACAGCCCTCTAATTAACTTCATTAAAATTAACTGCTAAACATTTAAATGCACTTTCAAAACTCAAAGAATGGAAAAATAATAATGGATATTTACAATGACTAGGTGACAGAAATTCACCAATTTACTAATATAAACAAATGAGGCTTCTGAATGGATTACTCTATGACTAAAAAGGTGTTTGATCATATTACATCTTTAAAATTATAAGTGCTTCCAGAAAGAATTTAAGAAGGTTGTTTAAATGCCATCAAAAGAGGGCCAGGCACAGTGGCTCACTCCTGTAATCCCAGCACTTTGGGAGGCCGAGGCGGGTGTATCACCTGAAGTTGGGAGTTCGAGACCGGCGTGGCCAACATGGCGAAACCCGTCTCTACTAAAAATACAAAAATTAGCCAGGTGTGGCGGCGCATGCCTGTGATCCCAGCTACTCAGGAGGCCAAGGCAGAAGAATCACTTGAACCTGGGAGGTGGAGGTTGCAGGGAGCCAAGGGCAACAAGAGCGAAACTCCATCTCAAAAAACAAAACAAAACAAAACAAACAAAAAAAGCCTTCAAAAGAGAGTAACAATAATTCATTGAACTTATTTTAATGACAGGGAACATATCTAACTTTGTCAATTGGCTGTACCACTTTCTACAAGGAGACGACTATTATTTTGATCCTTATGACATCACATCTCAAGCAATATTAACAGTAGGTAATAAATTATCCAGTTATTCCAACAAAATCCTTTTCACTATGGGGAAAAAAAAGCATTTTTGTTTCAGCATAATAAAAGACCATGTCTGCCGGGCGCGGTGGCTCACACCTGTAATCCCAGCACTTTGGGAGGCCGAGGCCGGCGGATCACGAGGTCAGGAGATCAAGACCATCCTGGCTAACACAGTGAAACCCCGTCTCTACTAAAAATACAAAAAATTAGCCAGGCGTGGTGGTGGGCGCCTGTGGTCCCAGCTACTCGGGAGGCTGAGGCAGGAGAATGGTGTGAACTCAGGAGGCGGAGCTTGCAGTGAGCGGAGATTGTGCCACTGCACTCCAGCCTGGGTGACAGTGAGACTCCGTTTAAAAAAAAAAAAAAAAAAGACCATGTCAAGTATCTGACCCTAGTATGGAGTGACTAAAGTAGCATGGGGAATCTCCCCGATGAAGTCAATCAGTAAACATGCTGACCTTTCTAGTAACTATTATTTTAGAGTTCAAATTTCTGTTACAAGTTATTCATTATATTAAAGTACCTTAACACTTTTAACACTTCGAGCTGGATAATTTTTTGTTATGGGAGATTATCCTGTGCACTGTAAGATATTTAGCAGCATCTCTAATCTCTACTTACTAGGTGCCAGTAGCATATCCCAAGTTGATAATAAAAAATGTCTCTGGACATTGGCAAATGTTACCTGGGGATGGGGCTGGAAGGATATAAAATTGCCCCAGTTGGGAAATACTACACAGAATAATTATTCCAGGAAAAGGACAGAATCATCCACATGATTATTTTTAAAATCAAACTTTTAACGTACCAAGTATAGAACAATTACATTCCATAAATGCTTCTCAGTTAACATAGCAGCTAAACCTTTGATGGTTCACCTTTTGGATATTTACCATACCAACTAATCTGTTATCATACTACAAAAACAAAGCTTATATCTAGAAGTGAATTGTGGCCAGGCGCAGTGGTTCACACCTGTAATCCCAGCACTTTGTGAGGCTGAGGTACGTGGATCACCTGAGGTCAGGAGTTTGAGACCAGCCTGACCAACATGGTGAAACCTTGTCTCTACTAAATACAAAAAATTAGTTGGGTGTGGAGGTGCATGTCTGTAATCCCAGCTACTTGGGAGGGTGAGGCAAGAGAATTGCTTGAACTTAGGAGGCAGAGGTTGCAGTGAGCCAAGACTGTACCATTGCACTCCAGCCTGAGCAACAAGAGCAAAACTCCATCTCAAAAAAAAAAAAAGAAAAAAAAAGTCAACTGTGACATGATACACATTTCAGTAACTAGTATAACCAAAACAATACTCACAGAAGACATATCATTAAAATTAAAACCCTTTTATTCAATCTTTTTTTTCCTTATCTATAAGGCAGAAAAAAAGGGTGACAAGGAATAGGCAAAGCATATTATTTCCTTACCTTACATAATTACAATCCAGTACCACTCTAGCCTGCATGCTACTTTTCTACACTATGCTTCCTCCTTCTCATTCTCATTCAGTGAGAAAAATGTCAAATAATTTTAGAACAGATTTTGTGTTTTTTTTGAGACGGAGTCTTGCTCTGTCGCCCAGGCTGGAGTGCAGTGGCCAGATCTCAGATCACTGCAAGCTCCGCCTCCCAGGTTTACGCCATTCTCCTGCCTCAGCCTCCCGAGTAGCTGGGACTACAGGCACTCGCCACCTCGCCCGGCTAGTTTTTTGTATTTTTTTTTCAGTAGAGACGGGGTTTCACCGTGTTAGCCAGGATGGTCTCGATCTCCTGACCTCGCGATCCGCCCATCTTGGCCTCCCAAAGTGCTGGGATTACAGGCTTGAGCCACCGCGCCCGGTCTACAACAGATTTTAAGGTTAAACTGTATTAACTTCTAAGAGACCTTCATTTTGCCCACAAAAACTCACTATTAAAGTTTTTAAAACCAAAAAAAATTCATACCACCACATTTTTACACACATTAAATAAGAAAATATAACCTGGAAATAAAACAAGTTTTAAAATAGTATTTTAGGGCCACACTGTCATTTCATTCACCCGAACATTTGCTGAATTTCTATTGTGTACCTACAATTGTTCTAAGGGGGTACGTGTGTTTGTGCTAGAAGAATACAGCAGTAAACAAGACAAGACTCCTTGCCCTCATAGAGCTTGCATTCTAATAGGGAAAAGACCATTAGCAAATACATAATTTCAGATACATGCTAGGGAGAAATTAAAAGCAGTGCACAGGACAGGCAGTGATTTGGGAGAGAAAGACCATAGTTTAGATAAAACGGTCAGGAAAATCCTCCCTGAGAAGATAACTTTTGAGCAGCACTGAATGGTAAGAAGGGATAAGCAGTTCACCCTCTTTATAATCCAATTCTAAAAGGCCATGAGGAATAAGCTTGGCTTTTTGAATAATTTATCAAGGATGCTGGTGTAGCTAAATCAGGAGACAGGCAGGATACCAGTAGGTAACATGGGTGAAGAACGAGGTAGGCAAGAGACTGCATACAATCTTACAGATCAGGAGAAAGGGTATGGATTTTACTCTAAGTGTAAAGGGAAACTATGGGAGGAATTTAAGCAAATAAGTAAGGCAATATTTTACTTGCAATGATTACCCTCACTGCTGTGTAGAGGATACATGTAGAATACAAACAAGGAGACTAGTAATATCAGGCAAGAGCTGAGGCTGGCTTAGACTTACATTACATTTACCATGAGTAAGACTAAGATTTTTTTAAGGTTTGTTTCTAAGACATCATTTACTTTTTTTTTTTTTTTTTTTTGAGACGGAGTCTCACTCTGTTGCCCAAGCTGGAGTGCAGTGGCGCGATCTCTGCTCACTGCAACTTCTGCCTCCTGGTTTAAGGGGTTCTCCTACCTTAGCCTCCAAGTATCTGGGATTACAGGCACATGCCACCACACCCAGCTGATTTTTGTATTTTCAGCAGAGACAGGGTTTCACCATGTTGGCCAGGCTGGTCTGGAACTCCTGACTTCAGGTGATCCACCCGCCTGGCCTCCCAAAGTGCTGGGATTACAGGTGTGACCTACCACGCCCAGCTCTAAGACGACATTTACTTTCAAGAGACCTGCTGACTATTAAGTAAGCTCACTATCTTTCATAATCCCTAAGAGTATACTGATCTCTCTCAATTTATAATCCAGATTAATTTTAATTAAAAATAAAATCATGGATGGGCACAGTGGCTTGTGTCTGTAATCCCAGCACTTTGGGAGGCTGACACGGACTGATCACTTGAGGTCAGGAGTTCAAGACCAGCCTGGCCAAAATGGTGAAACGTGATCTCTACTAAAAGCACAAAAATTATCTGGTCATGGTGGCGCACACCTGTAATTCCAGCTATTCTGGAGGTTGAGGCACAAGAATTGCGTGAACCTGGGAGGCGGAAGTTGCAGTGAGCCGAGACTGTGCCAATGCACTCCAGCCTGGGTGACACAGTAAGACTCTGTCTCAAAATAAATAAAATTAAATTAAAATACTTTTAGATTCAAAAGGCCAGATGAAGCACAGGACTTATCTGCTAAAATGACAATAAAAGCATTTTAATTTACTATTATTTTTAAAGAAACAGGGTCTCATTGCTGCCCAGGCTGGAATACAGTGGCTATTCATAGATGCAATCCCACCACTACCAGCATAGGAGTTTTGACCTGCTCCATTTCCATCCCAGACTGGTTCACCCGTCCTCAGGCAACCTGGAGGTCACCATACTGATGCTGAACTTGATGCAGACACTCAATCGGCCCAGTGCACAGCAGCCCGGAACTCCTGGGATCAAGCAATCCTCCTCACACAACCATACTCGGCGAGGTATTTTAAAAGAGAATAAATCTCTAACAGTAGAAAAAATGAGAGAGAGGCTATAAATAGACCAGATGTTTCACTAAGTCTCACAGGGAAGCTCAAATAAGATAAAATACAGCAGAAAATGTTCACAACCTAGAATATGCAAAAGAAGGGATTATAGGCCAACTACATAACCAACAGGAGAGTCTAATTGCCTGGGAAAGTCAGAAAAAATCTGGACTTAAATTTCTAGACAGATATGAGAAAAAGGGTTACTTTGGTCACACTGCCTATGGGGTTAGCCCGGCTCTGCAAGGAGGAGTAAAAAAAAAAAGAGGAGGAGGAAAAAAGAAAAAGGAGAAGGGGACAGGAACCAGAAGAAAAACACAAATGAGAAAAAGAGCTGAAAATGGGCAACAAGAAAAGTTCCTTTTTAAGGAAAATGAATAAACTACCTGTGAAAATAAGTATAACATCCTCTTCATTCTGGAATTCTAGGAATGGTTGCCTTCCCTTCCAAAAATTCCCTATCCAATTATCAGAAAGCGAATTATCTGACACCTACACATATTACATACTAAAGTATTTATTGAAAGAGCAAGGCCCACCAGTCAACAAGCTCTACCTATATACAACATTTCCAATCACCCTATCTATTCTCTGACATTAAAATATATATAGACAGGCCAGGTGTGGTGGCTCATGCCTGTAATCCCAGCACTTTGGGAGGCTGAGGCCAGTGGATCACTTGAGGTCAGGAATTCGAGACCAGCCCGGCCAACATGGTGAAACCCCGTCTCTATTAAAAATACAAAAATTAGCCAGGCATAGTGGCATGCACTTCTAGTCCCAGCTACTTGGGAGGCTGAGGCAGGAGAATTGCTTGAACCTGGGAGGTGGAGGTTGCAGTGAGCTCAGATCACACCACTGCACTCCAGCCTAGGAGACAGAATGAGACCCCATCTCAAAAAAACAAAAATGAAATAATAATAACTATCAGGTCGAGCGCAGGGGCTCACGCCTGTAATTCCAGCACCTTGGGAGGCTGAGGCCAGTGGATCACTTGAGGTCAGGAGTTCGAGACCAGCCTGGCCAACATGGTGAAATCCTGTCTCTATTAAAAATACAAAACTTAGCCAGGCATGGTGGCACGCACTTGTAGTCCCAGCTTGGGAGACTGAGGCAGGAGAATTGCTTGAACCCAGGAGGTGAAGGTTGCAGTGAGCTCAGATCACACCATTTTACTCCAGCCTGGGAGACAGAATGAGGCTCCATCTCAAAAAAATAAAAATGAAATAATAACAATTAGGTCAGGTGCAGTGGCTCACGCCTGTAATCCCAGCACTTTGGGAGGTAGAGGCAGGTGGATCACAAGGTCAGGAGATCAAGACCATCCTGGCTAACAAGGTGAAGCCCCATCTCTACTAAAAATACAAAAAATCAGCCGGGCGTGGTGGCATGTGCCTATAGTCCCAGCTCCTCAGGAGGCTGAGGCAGGAGGGTCGCTTGGACCTGGAGGGCGGAGGTTTCAGTGAGTCGAGACAGCGCCACTGCACTCCAGCGTGGGTGACAGAACAAGACTCCATCTCAAAAACAAAAACACAAAAAACAATCAGAAGTATGACAAGAAGAATCTGAGTAAAGAACAAGACCAAAATAAAGTAATTCTAGAGAAAAACAAAATCACAGAACATCAAACAAAGGAATGTCATTAAAAAAAAATCAGTTGAGAATGTTTTTAAAACATGAGAAACAAAAATTCAGAATTCAAGAAAGTTGAGAGTCCCCTGAGAAAACAGAGCACCATCTAAAACATGGAAGTTTTAAAAATAATTTTTAAGGAGATCGTATTATCTAAGAAATAGAGAATTTCCAAATTGCAGAACAAAAGCCTTCAAAATGAGTTAGCCCTTGGTCGGCACAGTGGCTCACGCTTGTAAACCCAGCAATTTGGGAGGCTGAGGCAGGGGCGGCGGGGGCGGCGGGGGTGGGGGGGGATCATGAGGTCAGAAGATTGAGACTATCTTGACTAACACTGTGAAACTCCGTCTCTACTAAAAAATGTAAACAATTAGCAGGGTGTGGTGGCACATGCCTATAGTCCCAGCTACTCGGGAGGCTGAGGCAGGAAAATGCATGAACCCGGGAGGCAGAGCTTGCAATGAGCGCAGATCATGAAACTGCACTCCAGCCTGGACGAAAGAGCGAGACTCTGTCTCAAAAAAAAAAAAAAAAAAAAAAAAAGAGCCCTTCAAGTGCCCATCACAAGGACTGGAAAAAAGATCATTATACCTACTACACATATTCTTGTGAAATTTCTAAAGCTAAGAGAAGACCTTAAAAGCCTCACAGAAGTAAGAAATCACATGTTTTTTTAAATAAGCAAGAATGAAACTCATTATTACACATTTCATCCAAAGTTTGAGATACTAGAAGACAGTAAAGCAATGCCTATGAGTTCAAGGGGGAAATTATTTTCAATTATGAAACCAACATGTAATCAAATTATCAATCCAAGCATGAGGGCAAAATATCAGATCATTTTCAGAAATACAAGGATGCCAAATTTATCTCCCACTCTTCCCTTTCACCCCCTCCCCCCAAGGAAGCTAGATATTCACCAAGAAAATAAGGGCGAAACCAAGAAGAAGCCACTAGTTATAAAAAAAATTGTGGTATTAACTTGAGTCTAATCAAAATGAAATCCTAGGGAGCTGAAAACAAGTCTAGAAAGCAATTGGTTCACATTATAACAGAAATATGAAAGTATTAAACTCCATATAATAGTTATATTATCTGGAGTAGTCTGATATTGAGGAAAAAAGCTACATTAAAAAATAAACATAAATCAATAATGAAAATGTGACATTTTAAGCAAATAAAGTCTAAGACATTATTTAACCTATTAGTAGCATTTAAGCAATAAGAAAGTAATTCACTGAAAAAAAAAGGTAATTCACTGACAATGATCTGATAAAGGAGGAACTGTAATCTTTGTACATTCCTTGGCCTTGCACTAATAAATAGGTAGACAGTTCTATTGAGCATAATCGTATTTTATTGGTTGATTTTCATCTTTTAGAAAAATTTGTATATAAAAGAATTATTATTAGACAGACTATAAATGTATTTATAACAACATAGAAAGTCAAGGGATACCTGGAAAAAAGCCTTCTTCTGCCCAAAGTACAACATTAATACAGTGAACAAAGAAGGCAAACCACCGATGGAGGAAGATACCTACAGCACATAAAACTAATGCAGGATTAATACCCAGAACATGCAAAGAATACATCAGAAAAAAAAGAAAAGAAAAATGGAATAAAAAATACAACGAATAGGCAAGTCAGAGAAGAGGAAACCTGAATACCACCAAAACATTTTAAATGATGCTCAATCTCACTAGAAATCTGGAAGACACGTATTTAGACAATGAGATGACATTTTGCGTGCTGTAGATTAGTGAAATTAAATCTCATAATACCAACTATAGAGGAAAACATAGTGTAACAGCCATTCCCATATACTGATGTTTCATGAGGGTTTAAACCATATACCAGTTGCAGAACAGCAACTGGGCAACAACCCTTAATGCTGAAAATGGACATAGCCATGTTGAAAAAGGCTTTTAGATATATTTCCTAAAGAAATTCTTATACAAGTACACAAGGAAATGTGTACCAAACAAAATGGAAAATGTTAGGGTGAAAAACTGAAAATAACCAACATATCTATCTTTAAGAGTTTAGATATTTACCATATGTTCACAAGGAAATACCATAAAGCAACTAAAATAACTAGAGCTACATGTATAAAAACATGTACTGAAATAATAAGTACCAATTCAGGCTGGGTGCAGTGGCTCATGCCTGTAATCCCAACACTTCAGGAGGCCGAGGTAGGTGGATCACTTGAGGTCAGGAGCTCGAGACCAGCCTAGCCAACATGGTGAAACCCCATCTCTACTAAAAATACAAAAATTAGCTGGGTGTGGTGGCGCACACCTATAATCCCAGCTACTTGGGAGGCTGAGGCAGAAGATCGCTTGAACCCAGAGGTGAAGTTTCAGTGAGCCTAGATCATGTCTCTACACTCTAGCCTGGGTGACAGAGACTCTGTCTCGAGGGGGAAAAAAAAAAAGTACCCGAATTCAGGACAGTGGAAGGAAGACTGGAAGAAGAAAAACAGTACATAGGAATTCTAACTGTATGTAAAATTCTTAAAGTGGCTGATGTACAAGTGTGCAAGTGTTTACATATTATTTTCTCCACTTTTTGTGGCTAAAGTTATTTCATAATAAAGAAGTTCCCTGAGGAAAAAACACAGTAAAGGAATAATGCAAAGTTAATACTCAATGAATTTATTCTTGTAAATCCTACCTTGAATCCAATACTGAGTCCTAGTATTAAGAACTTGCATCACTTCCACCCTTAAATTATAATGGTGACTATTAAAAAAAATACATACTCTGTAACTGATGTTACACTTTCCTGTCCAAAAGGTCCAACTGGATCATCCTTGAATTTATCACTTGGAAGTTGAGGTGGTAAAAACTCTACATCTTTTTTCTTTGGGACCTTGTAATACTTCCAGGCTATATTGGCTTCATCTTCTTCCAAGTTTACTGCTGTACCAACATATACTGTAGGTTCTACAGCTTCCTGATATTGAGGTGGGAAAGACTGGGACAAACTGTCTATCCTATCTTCCATTGGTTTAGAAGGAACCAAGGGATCTGGTGTTGGCATTTGATAAAAATGTTGACTCTGAGGAGTTGAAGGTGTTTTAGTCACTCCTTCATCAACCACATCACAAGGGTGAGGACTAAGTGGGGGTGGTTGAGGTGAATTTGCCATTTCGGTGCCATGCATCTGAGGAGTCTTTGCTACATCATTAGTTCGGATATTTGAAAATCTCACTTGACTGTCTGGAGCAGAGATCACAAGTCTTTGGCTGGCTGAATCTGTGTCCATGCCAACATCATCACTAACAGACACACGATGGTGAAAAGGGGTCAAGGGGCGCTTCTGTGGCTTTTCACTCTTTTCTTGCTTCTCATTGGTCTTGTGCTTAGGAAGTATTTGTTGTTGCTGACCTAAAGATGGTGCCTGTCCTTGTTGTCCAGCATTTCTTGACTTGAGATTTTTGTGCCTGAAAAGTTAAAATAAAGGTTTCATATTTACAGTATCACTATTATAGCAAAGTATAATACCAGTTAACAGTATTAGACACTTCAGTTATCATTTGTTTTTCACATATAATCCTAAAAGTAATTTGAATTTAAAAGAGGAAAAAATACTTTGCTCGTGACCTAAATAAAATACAAGAGTATGCAAAAAGATTCATAAAAACCAATTCTCTCATGCTCATTTAATAGTCATGTGATCGGATAGCCAAAGATTATGTCTTATATGATTTAAATATTTTAGTATCTAATTTAAATACAGAAGTAAGATTCCAGTTAAGGTTAAAAGGTATAACAAGGCTTGAAATTTACTCATTTCTAAATGTACCTGATATTTCCTGTTAGTAATTATTATAAATTAATGGCTTGGCTAAGCGTAGTCATCACCTACAATCCTACAGCAACTGGCTAGAAAGTGTATTCTACTCTACTGAACAGAAGTTACATCAGTCTGGAAAGTGCTAGAATTGACTGACTGATGGGCCTCACACAATATCTACCTTATCCAAATACTTAGCACTAAAAAAAAATAAGCTGACTAGAAAAGGGAAATAAAAATGCCTAAAATAATTTCTTCCTCATAATTTAAAGCAATTCTAAAATGAAGAACTTAAATGATATACCTAAACATCAAATAATTTTGCTAAGTTTAAGATTTCTAGGCTGGGCACAGTGGCTGACGCCTGTAATCCCAGCACTTTGGGAGGCTGAGGTGGGTGGATCACCTGAGGTCAGGAGTTTGAGACCAGCTTGGCCAACATGGTAAAATCTCATCTCTACTAAAAATAAAAAATTAGCCAGCTGTGGTGGCACGCGCCTGTAGTCCCAGCTAATTGGGAGGTTGAGGCAGGAGAACAGCTTGAATCCAGGAGGCGGAGGTTGCAGTGAGCTGAGATTGTGCCACTGCATGCCACTGCACACCAGCCTGGGTGACAGAGCAAGACTCCATCTCAAAAAAAAAAAAAAAGATTTCATTTCCAAACGTAATGAGATATATATACTCATAATATTATGTTTACACTAAGAAACTTTTTTTTTTTTTTTTGAGATGGAGTTTTGCTCTTCTTGCCCAGGCTGGAGTGTAATGGCATGATCTCGGCTCACTGCAACCTCTGCCTCCCAGGTTCAAGCGATTCTCCTGCCTCAGCCTCCCTAGTAGCTGCGATTACAGGCATGTGCCATCACACCCAGCTAATTCTGTATTTTTAGTAGAGACGGGGTTTCTCCATGTTGGTCAGGCTGGTCTCGAACTCCCGACCTCACGTGATCCGCCCTCCTCGGGCTCCCAAAGTGCTGGAATTACAGGCATGAGCCACCATGCCCAGCCAAGAAACTTTTAAAATGTGGTAAGATATGGAGTTTACACATTCAGTATTCATTAGGTTTTTCTTTTTAAATTTTACTTTTTCGTTGAATCAGAGCTATCCAGAAAGAGTATTAAAAAGCAGTGACAGGCACTTATTTGAAAAACTCTCTGTTGAAAAGACATGCTGAGACACCTTTTTTTTTTCTGGAGACCAAATCTCACTCTGTTGCCAGGCTGGAGTGCAGTGGTGCAATCTTGGCTCACTGCAATCTCTGCCTCCCAGGTTCAAGCGACTTTCCTGCCTCAGCCTCCCGAGTAGCTGGGACTACAGGTGCATGTCACCACACCCAGCTGATTTTTGTATTTTCAGTAGAGACGGGGTTTCACCACGTTGGCCAGGATGGTCTCGATCTCTTGACCTCGTGATCCGCCCGCCTTGGCCTCCCAAAGTGCTGGGATTATAGGCGTGAGCCACTGCGCCTGTCCGAGATACTTTTTGTACAGAGCCTGAGATATCTTATTGTGCATGGAGAAAAAAAAGAACCAAAGTTATCAAAGAAAACCAAACTCATTTCAAAAGGACATAGGAGAAATCAACCATTATCCTAATATTAAAATCAAAGATATTACACAAAAAGAAAACCATAGACCATTATCTCTTAAGAACACAGATGTAAATAATTAACAAAATATTAGCAACTCAAACCAGCAAAATATAAAATAATAATACATCATGACCAAATGATGTTAATTCTGGGAATGTAAAGTGTAGCATCCAAAAGAAAAAAATATCATGCATGACATTAACAGAATAAAAGAAAACCATATTATCTCAATAACTACAGAAAAAACCCTACTAATACTATTAATATATTCAACCCCTATTTATATAGACTCAGCTACCAAGGAATAAAAGAAAGTTTGCTTGATCTGATAGATATCTATGAAAAACTACAACCAGTATCTTACTTGAAGTTTAAGCATGAATAATTTCTCCTTAACATTAAGAACAAAGCAAGAATATTAGCTCTCAACATTTAATGTTTTATTGAAGGTTTTACCCAATGCAATAAGGCAAGAAAGAGATCAGAGATTTCAGAGGAAGAAGATAAATTGTCCTTATTCATTGTCAACATTATTACAAACTATACAATAAGGCCAGGTGCGGTGCTCACACCTGCAATCCCAGCACTTTGGGAGGCCGAGGTAGTTGGATCACGAGGTCAGGAGTTCGAGACCAGCTTGGCCAACATGGTGAAACCCTGTCTCTACTAAAAATACAAAAATTAGCCAGGCGTGGTGGCAGGCACCTGTAATCCCAGCTACTCAGGAGGCTGAGGCAGGAGAATCGCTTCAGCCCAGGAGATGGAGGTTGCAACAAGCTGAGATCACGCCACTGCACTCCAGCCTGGGTGACATAGTGAGACTGTGTCCCACCCCCAACCAAACAAACAAACAAACAAACAAAAAAACTATACAATGAAAGGGTAAGGCTGATCCCCACCTAATCAATCTTAACATTACTAGACATGGGACAACCAGCTACTGCGTCTCTCTGATGTAACGCAATAAAAAGCAACACAGCCACCATCTATGAAGTACTCTTGCTAAAAATGTTGAAGTTGAGTCTAATCAAGTAATCAAGCCCCCAGGCCAGCACTGAGCACTATGCAGAACTTTCTATCTATGATGATGGGAAGTTCTGTATATGTTTTTATGTGTGTGTGTATATATATATATTCTGAGACACAGTCCCACTCTGTCACCCAGGCTGGAGTGCAGTGGCACGCTCTTGGCTCACTGCAACCTCTGCCTCCTGGGTTCAAGCTATTCTCCTGCCTCAGTCTCCCAAGTAGCTGGGATTTCAGGTGCCCACCACCACACTGGGCTGATTTTTGTATTTTTAGTAGAGATGGGGTTTCACCATGTTGGTCAGGCTGGTCTTGAACTCCTGACCTCAAATGATCCACCTACCTCGGCCTCCCAAAATGTTGGGATTACAGGCATGAGCCACTGCACCCAGCCTGTATATGGCTCTTGAGCACTTGAATTGTGGCTAGTGTAACTGAGGAACTAAATTTTTTTTTTTTAAGAGACAAGATCTTGTTCTGTCACTGAGGCTGGAATGCAGTACAATCATAGCACACTGTAACCTCAAATTCCTGGACTCAAGAGAGCCTTCCAAAGTGCTGGGATTGCAGGCATGAACCACTGCACCCAGCTGAGGAACTGAATTTTTAATTGTATTTAAATCCAATTACTGTAAATTTAAATAGCCAACAGTAGTTACTAACACAGCTAGTATTGGATACCTCAGCTCTACAGCTACCTTCCATTTACAGAAATGCAAAGGAAAAAGGAAGAAATTGAATTACACTAAAAGAAGTAAAATTACATGACAAGTAAAATGAAAAATCCAGAATATGGAGCACTCTATAGGGAGAACTGACCTAGTTTTACCAACCAAGTCAATGTCATGAAAAGGGAACAGGAGATAACTAAAAGGAGAGATTCAGAAAACATAACAACCGAATGTTTACTCCTTGTTTGAATCTTAGTCAAATAAACTACCTACAAAAAGACATTTCTGAGGAAATCTGGACAAGGTATAACATTAGGTATGAGGGTAGAATTATATTAATGTAAGAAGATACTCGTATTTTTTAGAGTTACATACTGAAGTACTGCAGAAAAGTAATATTTAAGATTTGCTTTAAAAATCTTTATCAAGAGCACAGCATAGAAATTTGCCAAATAAAGTATTATATATCTATAAAATGCAGTATTATGAACTTTTTAAAAAGAGTGAATCTATAAGTGCTAACGTGGATAAACATTCAGGTTGTTTATCAAAACAAAAGTTGCAGAAATACAGCATGATTACCTTTGTGTGAAAGAAAGCAACAGGCAGACCTACATACATAAGAGGGGAACCTGTTAATTTTTAATTTTTTATTATTGTGTATTGTTTGAACTTTTCATTTTATTTATTTAAACTTTGAGAGTCCTGCTCTGTTGCCCAGGCTGGAGTGCAGCAGCATGATCTCCACTCATTGTAACCTCTGCCTCCCAGGTTTAAGTGATTCCCCCACCTCGGCCTCCCAGGTAGCTAGGATTACAGGCACCTGCCACCACATCAGTCTAATTATACATATATATATATATATATATATTTTTTTTTTTAGTAGAGACGAGGTTTCGCCATGTTGGCCACGCTGGTCTCAAACTCCTGACCTCAAGTGATACACCCGCTTTGGCCTCCCAAAGTGCTGGGATTATGGGCATGAGTCACTCACCCGGCCTGAACTTTGTAAAAGAGCATTTTTTTTTAAAACACAGAAATTTGTCCAAAACACAAAAAACCAAAACCAAAAAACAAAACAAAACAAAACAAAACAAAAACCAAAAAACCCAGCAGGTTCTACCCAATGTATGAATAATCCCTTCTCTTTTTTTTTTCCTCACGCTGTTGCCCAGGCTGGAACACAGTACCATGATTAGAGCTCACTACAGCCTCCCAAGTAGCTGGGTTTACAGGCAAGAGCCACTCCATTGGCTTGAATGGGTTTTTTTGGAATACTTTCAATGATAAGGACCATATTACTGTATAAGGAGATGCACCCCCCTCATCACACAGCTCCAACTGCTAGAAGGTAAATTCTTAATATTGAATAGAAATTCATCTTTTCTGTATCTTCCAGCCCTTCAGTCCTATTTCTACCTAATTTCTAAAGCTGCACTATCCAATAATGGTAGCCACAAGTTACATGCAGTCATTAGACACTTGACAAGTGGCTAGTCTAACTTGAGATGTGCTATAGATGTAAAATACCAATTTTCCAAGACATGTTATAAAATAAAGGAATGTTAGGCCGGGCGCGGTGGCTCAAGCCTGTAATCCCAGCACTTTGGGAGGCCGAGAAGGGCGGATCACGAGGTCAGGAGATCGAGACCATCCTGGCTAACACGGTGAAACCCCGTCTCTACTAAAAAATACAAAAAACTAGCCGGGCGAGGTAGCGGGCGCCTGTAGTCCCAGCTACTCGGGAGGCTGAGGCAGGAGAATGGCGGGAACCCGGGAGGCGGAGCTTGCAGTGAGCTGAGATCCGGCCACTGCGCTCCAGCCTGGGCGACAGAGCGAGACTCCGCCTCAAAAAAAAAAAATAAAAATAAAAATAAAATAAAAAATAAAATAAAATAAAATAAAGGAATGTTAAATATCTCACTAATGTTTCATCACAATTACTGTACATCAAAATAATATGTTAGATAAATCAAATTCAATAAAATATATTGGGCTGGGCATGGTGGCTCATGCCTGTAATCCCAGCACTTTGGGAGGCCAAGGTGGACAGATCACCCGAGGCCGGGGGTTCTAGATCAGCCTGGACAACACGGTGAAACCCCGTCTCTACTAAAAATACAAAAAATTAGCTGGGTGTGGTGGCGGGCGCCTTTAATCCCAACTACTCAGGAGGGTGAGGCAGAAGAATCACTTGAACCCAGGAGGTGGAGGTTGCAAGTGAGCCAAGATAGCGCCACTGCACTCCAGCCTGGGTGACAGAATGAAACTCTGCCTCAAAAAAAAAAAAAAAAAAAAAAAATATATATATATATATATATATAAAAAATAATAAACAAATAATAAAGTAAATTAAACAAATTTTAAAGATCTTCAGCAAGAGAAAAGGTCTAGTTGAAGCAAACACAGTAAGTGAATACGAATGGTTGATAAGTAGGAATTCATTGCCCAATTTGCTTATTTTTATCCATGTTTGAATTTTCTAATAACAAAACAGAGAACTAAAATGCTAAAAAAAAAAAAAAAAAAAAAAAAAAAGCATGAAAGATGTGAGGAGCAAGATTAAATAAAGTATTCCAAGGTTCTTGTTCATTCCATAAAAAGAACATAGACTCTAACTGTAGACTTTAAGGAAAGCAGGTACAATAAAGGATTAATTCAATTAACAAAAGAATAAAAACAGAACACCAAACTTCTAAATCAAGAGAAGAAACTGAAAAAAAAGAATATAAAAAGGAAAAAAACAACAGTATCATTAACTTATCAATTATTCAAATATTTGACTGTCTACTAAATTCAAAGTATGGTCCATGAACCCTCCTTTTCAGGGGCTTCAGGGGTTCAAAACTATTTCCACAATAGCACCAAGACACTATCTGCCTTTTTTTATTATGTTGAAATTTACAAAGATGGTTCAAAAACAATAGGCAGCAAAACTTCTAGCAACTGAACATGAATCAAGGGAGTGATACCAACTGTACTAGCAGTAGTAGCCACTGCTTTCTCCACCACCACATTCAGTTTGCTGTTTTTTATGATAGTATCACTTAAGAATGTCCTTCATGAAGACAGCACAAATAATTTTTAATAATCTCAGTACTTATACCATCTTTTTACACTCTGTATAAAGAAACAGGAAGTACATATAAAGTATTTCTGTTATAGATTTGAAGTACAATGGCTATTTTGAGGAAAAGCACTTGTACAATTGTTTGAGTTACAAGCTGAAACTAGCTGACTGGTAGATAAACTAAGATTATCCATATTTGGCCATTTGGCAGATTTGTTTATTAGGTTATCAAACATGAACAAAATGAGTTTGTCATTTAAGGAAGAACTGATCATTTTGAGCTTGACTGTTAAACAATACTTCTGCTAATACAGTTGGTACCACTGCAAGATTTAGAATTTTGGAAAACTGTATCTGACACAGTGAGCTTGACAGCTTTCTAACAAATACTTTTCAGATGAGGTCACTGGTAATATTAATGAATGAAATATTTTGATACACTGTATTGGTTGAATTCCACATCCTCAAATTCAACTAACCAGAGATGAAAAATATTATTTTTCAAAAATGAAAAGTTAACAGTACAACAATAAAAAACAATATAAATTGTAAAAACAATACGGTATAACTCTTTATGTAACACATTGTATTAGGTATTATAAACAAACTAGAGATTATTTACACTATACTGAAGGGCCAGGTACAGTGGCTCATGCCTGTAATCCCAACACTTTGGGAGGCTGAGGTGGGTGGATCACTTGAGGCCAGGAGTTCAAGACCAGCCTGGCCAACCTGGTGAAACCTCATCTCTATTAAAAATACACACACACAAAAATTTAGCTGGGCGTGGTGGCGCATGCCTATAGTCCCAGCTACTTGGGAGGCTGAGGCACGAGAATCGCTTGAGCCAGGGAGGGGCAGGTTGCAGTAAGCCAAGATCACACCACTGCACTCCAGCCTGGGCAACAGAGGAAGACTCTGTCTTAAAAAAAAAAAAAAGGAATACTGAAGGATGTATATGGGTTATATGAATACTAACTCATTTTATATGAAGGACTTGAGCATCCATAAATTTTGTTATCTGTGAGGGTTCCAGAACATCGATCTTCCACGGATATTTGGAGATGAGTATATATAACAAAATGCGCCAACATTCAGATCTGTATAACCCAGTGAACTGATATTTTTCAAATGACCAATGCATGATGTTACAAAATCGAAAGATCCATTCAGTTATTAGTGAAGTACAACTACTGACAGGGCTTTAGATGTCACATTGCAACTAACCTTTAAGAAACTACCACTTGTCAATTTTTGGTGTAGTACCAAAGAAGAATATCCACAATTATCTGAAAAAGTTATTAAAATACTCTCTTCCCTTCTCCAATTGCATAACTATATGAGGCTGGATTTTCTTCATATACTTCAACCAAGACAATATCCAGCAATATGCTGAATGCAGAAGCAGATGTAAGAATTCAACTATCTTACTACACTCAAAGAGTCTTGCACAACTGTAGAACAATGCCACTCAATCAGTTTTTTTGCTAGTGTTTTGAAAAATATAGTGGATGTCTATTTTATTCATGTTAATATGCACTGAGATTAATGTTATTTTTAATAAGTGGTGCTTTAAAATTTCTCTAAAATATAAATAGATGTAATAAATGTACTTTGCAGTCTTCAACAACTTTTTAAGACTGTAAATAAGTTCTGAGACGAAAAAGTTTGAGAATTAGTCTATTTTATGCAAGGCAGTAGGAGAAACAGGATCTCCATTCATCTGAGGTGAACTATTTAGTTATGTCCCAAGTATACAAGGGATGTGAAAAGTAAATGGCCATACATTCACTTACCCAGCTATTATGAGTAAGAAACTATTAACTGGGGTTATATACTAATAGCAGCGGTTCTCTAAATTTTTGACAACATTAAAAGCCCTTTTCTTCTATACAGACCTCTTTCTAAAAGCTAGTTTCTTTAGAGAGAACAACTGAATTTTTTTTTTTTTTTTTTTTTTGAGACGGAGTCTTGCTCTGTCACCCAGGCTGGAGAGCAGTGGCACAATCTCGGCTCACTCCAAGTTCCGCCTCCCGGGTTCATGCCATTCTCCTGCCTCAGCCTCCTGAGTAGCTGGGACTACAGGCCCCCACCACCAAGCCTGGCTAATTTTTTTGTATTTTTAGTAGAGACAGGGTTTCACTGTGTTAGCCAGGATGGTTCTCATCTCCTCACCTTGTGATCCACCTGCCTTGGCATCCCAAAGTGCTGGGATTACAGGCATGAACCACTGCACCCGGCCGAACAATTGAATTTCATGCTAGAACACAACCACATTGAGTAATCTTTGTAAAAAAAAAATGAAATTGTCCTCAAAGCACAAACCAACAGAGTAATCCTTTTATTCTTTCCTATTGATGTTAGGCATGCAGTACTTTAATGTTAACATGTGAAATTTAATGTATTGCTTTTTACTTAGCAGCCTGCTTTCTATGTGCAGTTTTTCTATGAACATTCCACCACACTAAAGTCTAGTATCAGTAAATGTGTGCTATTCAATCTTGCTAATGAAAAATGCAACAATTTTATGCTTCTCACTTATTATAATGGCAAAAAATAATTGTGAGGATAGTCTTCAGATCAGTGAAATCACAAGACAAACCAACATTTTCTACATGCAAAAAGTGTGAGTAAAATCAGTAGAATCTTTTTTGATGTCACACATACTTAAGCAGCCCTCTCGCCTTTTGTTAGCTAGTGTATTCTGAGGCTAGGACACCTTCTGTCACACAGTAAGTATTCGAAAAAACCTAATAGATAACTGATAGTTACAGCAGTATTACTTTTTTTTAAAGTAAGCACAAGCAAAAAACACCTATGGAAACAAACTGTATGTCCATCAAATCCAGAATGATTATATAAACTATGATACTTCCATCCAGTGTAATATTAATAACATTCTTTTTTCATTTTTCTTTTAAAAAAGAGAGTATCACTACATTGTCCACGCTAGTCTCGAACTCTTGGCCTCAAGTAATCCTTCTCCCTTGGCCTCCCAAACTGCTGGGACTACAGGCATGAGCCACCACACCCAGCCCCAGGAAAATTTTTAAACAATGAAGCAGAGCTATAAGTAACTAATATGGAAAGATCTGAGGCACATTAAGTGAAAAGAATTCGCTGTGAAAAATACATCAGAATAATACTTATGTGAGGCCAGGTTGGTGGCTCATGCCGGTAATCTCAGCACTTTGGGAGGCTGAGGCAGGAAGATCGCTTGAGCCCAGGAGTTCAAGACCAGCCTGGACAACATAGCATGACCCCGTCTCTACAAAATATTTAAAAATTATCCAAGCATTGTGGCACACACCTGTAGTTCTAGCTAGCTGGGAGACTGAGGCAGGAGGATCATTTGAGCCCAGGAGTTTGAGGCTATAATGAGCCATGATTTCATCACTGCACTCCAGCCTGGGCGACACAGCTAGTCTCTAAAAAAATAATAATATTTATGTGTTGAGAGGAGAATACATAAAATTAAGTATGGAGAAATAGTATCTAATTGGCAACTAGCCACTTCTAGAGAGAGTGAGTACGCCTGGGGGAGAGAAAGGATGGTCAAGGGGAACTTAGGCTTTTTACACATACTTTAAAGTTCTTAAAATAATTTATATTCATGTAAATTGTCTGTACAGCTACGAATTTTTTTCTTCCTAAATCATTTTTAAGAGAAGCCAGTGTTATCAGGCAGGGTCCAGGCCTATCTTTCACACAGAAGAAATTCACTATACAGAACTGGTTATACAAAACAGAGGAAAGTGAGGCAACCCAGAGACTAGTAACAGCAGGGAGCTTCTATGACTTCTAGCACTGAAAGGACAATAAGATGATGTAGTCTCACCATATCCCGGAAGCTCAGGATGGTGCTAGAACCATAGCAGGATCTGCTCAGTAGTAACTGGGACCATGAGAAGGGGCTGTGTTAATAGGACACAAGGGAGCTGTTGCTGGAGTTGGCTCAAAAAGGGACTGGGGAAAGACCCTGGCTTCTTCCCTCCTCTCACCCTCCAATCTTCTGTTAGTGCCTCCTATTAGCCAACTCCAGAAAGCAAAGGAGTCTAGGAAATTTAATTTCCTGCAATACAGAACAGAACAGAGAAAAAGCAGAAATGGATTTGAGAGCGAGCTAGAGGCTGATTAACAGAGTCAGTTATCAATGTATGCCCCAACCTCCTATATTCCATGGCAAAGAGGATACACATGTAGTAGCTCACTGTCTATCTGTCTTACCTTCACTTAAGAAATAAGCTAGATTTGTAGTGGGCAAAGAACCTAAAGTACAAAATGTAATAGTAATTTTTTTCTAAGTAAATGATTAGAAATGCTGTATTTACTAAAGGAGCAAACTAACCAAAGCAAGTCACACGCATCGACTAGTGGCGCCATCTTGGCTCACTGCAACCTCTGCCTTCCGGGTTCAAGAGATTCTCCTGCCTCAGCCTCCTGAGTACCTGGGATTACAGGCGTGCACCACCATGACCGGCTAATTTTTGTATTTTTAGTAAAGATGGTATTTCACCATGTTGGCCAAGCTGGTCTTGAACTCCTGACCTCAAGTGATCCACTCGCCTCAGCATCCCAAAGTGCTGGGATTACGGGCATGAGCCACTGTGCCTGGACAAAAGAAAATAACTTTTTAAAAATAAAAGTTCAGCTTAAAGACCAAAAATTTAAACTTATGTTGCCAACATGCATTTTTTTAATGCCTTCCTCTAAAACCATTTTAGACAAAATACTTAAACTCCACATCTTTTCAAAAAGAATAAAAAAGTCTAGTTTAGGAACTAAAAAAGAATTGTTTGATAAAAATTCCAATAGTGAGAAAGAAAATCCTAATTTATTTTTTTCTTAACTTTTATTTTAGGTTCAGGGGTAAATGCGATGGTTTGTTATACAGGTAAACTCATGTCATGGGGCTTTGTTTACAGATTATTTCATTACACAGGTATTAAAGGCCTAGTATCCAACAGTTATTTTTTCTGCTCCTCTCCCTCCTCCCAGCCTCCACTGGACCCCAGTGTCTGTTGTTCTCCTCTATGTGTCCATGTATTCTCATCATTTAGCTCCCACTTATAAGTGAGAACATGCAATATTTAATTTTCAGTTTCTGCATTAGTTTGCTAAGGAAAATGACCTCCAGCTCCATTCATATTCCTGCAGAAGACATGATCTCATTCTTTTTTATGGCTGCACGGCATTCCATGGTGTACATGCACATTTTATTTATCCAATCTGTCACTGATGAGCACTTAGGTTGATTCCACGTCTTTGCTATTGTGAACAGTGCTGCAATGAACATTCCCATGCAGGTGTCTTTACGACAGAATGCTTTATATTCCTCTGGGTATATATATCCAGTAATAGGATTGCTCGGTCGAATGGTAGTTCTGGAAAAGCCTAATTTCATTTAAGCATTCTTTTGGTCTTAGACCAGGGATTAGCAAACTTTTTCTGTAGGGAACCAGAGAGTAAATATTTTATCCCCTGGGGGCCAGTCTGTGTCACAACTACTCAACTCTGCCACTGTGGGGCAAAAGCGACCACAGACAATATGTAAATAAATGAACGTGGCTGTGTTCTAATAAATCCATTTATCAGTACTGAAATCTGAATTTCACACAACCTTCCCATACCACAAAACATTCTTTATTTTTTTCAACTTTTAAAAAATGTAAAAATCATTTTCAGTTGGCCCAGGCATGGTGGCTTAAACCTGTAATCCCAATACTTTGGGAGGCCAAGGCAGATGGATCACCTGAGGTCAGCAGTTTGAGACCAGATGGGCCAACATAGTGAAACCCCGTCTCCACTAAAAAATACAAAAAATTAGCCAGGCGTGGTGGCCCGTGCCTGTAGTCCTGGCTATTCGGGAGGCTGAGGCAGGAGAACTGCTTGAACCCGGGAGGCGAGGGTGCAGTGAGCTCAGATCGCGCCACTGCACTCCCGTCTGCGAGACATCGTCTCAAACAAATAAAAAAAAAATCATTTTCAGCTTACAGGCCATACAAAATAGGCAGTGGGCCAAACATGGCCAATTCATTACCCTTTGCTGACCCTCATTCTTATACAAATTATGTTCAAGTTTAGGTGTGGTTTTTTAGCTATTTTAAACTGCTAAACAATAGCTAAATATATCTTTGTTTTTATTCCAATCTCTCTAACAGAGGTAAATTTTCAACAAAGTTGCCAGACTTTAAAAAATTACATATTCTTTAATCCAAAGAGAATTATTCAATAAATGCAAAGTAAGAATTCTTATGCAATATAAGAATATTCAATTTATGCAAAAACATAACAGCACATTTGAGAGACTCTGTTATTATACATTCAAACCAACAGCGCAAATGTAGAAAAACCTTGGCCCTAACCTGCAGGCACTCCATTTCTTTGGTTCACTTCCATGAGAAAGACAGGTGACCATCTATTCCATCACAAGTTCTGACTAGGGATGTCAAGACCATCATTGTTTACTTGACTGCAAAAGCCTATGATCTATGTTTAATCTGCAGGATAAAATCATAAACTCTAGGCAACATAATTTTAAAACTTCTCATAACCAAATCTTATCATAAGGCCTTAATATATAAACTAAATACATTTCTAAAGAATTCCACATTCATCTATTCTTCTACTAATCATTCAACCAATATAGTCCACTGGAAAGCTTGATGGTTTTGTCATGCTTTGACAGTTTTGCTCCCTTTTAAGTTTTTCCCTTATAGAATCCTATTTTCTGAATCTTACTTCAACATTTCACTTATAGCTGCCCAAAGAATGTTATCAGAAATAACTCCACAAAACCCAGCACTGTATTTACCATTTAAAAAAAAAGATTGTAGCTGGAAGCATTTCCCTTGAAAAGTGGCACAAGATAAGAATGCCCCCTCTCACTCCTATTCATAATAGTAGTGGAAGTCCTGGCCAGAAGAATCAGGGAGAAAAAAATAAAGGGCATTCAAATAGAAAGAAAGGAAGCGAAACTATCCCTGTTGACAGACAACATGATTCTAAACCTGGAAAACCCCAGTCTCAGCCCAAAAGCTCCTTCAACTGATAGACAACTTCAGTAAAATTTCAGGATACAAAATCACTGTACAAAAATCACTAGCATCCCTATATACCAACAACAACCAAGCTGAGAGCCAAATCAGAAATGCAATCCCATTCACATCTGCCACAAAAAGAGTAAAGTAACTGGGAATACAGTTAATCAGAGGGGTTAAAGAGCTCTACAATGAGAATTACAAAACACTGCTCAAAGAAACCAGAAATGATGCAAAAAAACAGAAAAACATTCCATGCTCATGGATAGAAAGAATCAATATCCTTAAAATGGCCATACTGCCCAAAGCAATTTGGATTCAATGTTATTAAGCTACCAATGACATTCTTCACAGAACTAGGAAAAACTATTTTAAAATTTGTATGAAATCCAAAAACAGCCCAAATAGCCAAGGCAATCCTAAGCAAAAAGAAGAATGCTGGAGGCATCATGTTACCTTGCTTAAATGGTACTACAGGACTACAGTTACCAAAACAGCATGGTACTGATACTAAAACAGACACACAGACCAATGAAACAGAATAGAGAGCCCAGAAACAAGGATGCACTGCCACAACCATCTGATCTTTGACAAAACTCACAAAAACAAGCAATGAGCAAAGGACTCCCTATTCAATAAATGGTGCTGGTATAACTGGCTAGTCATATGCAGATGACTGAAACCAAACCACTTCCTTACACAATACACAAACATCAACTCAAGATGAATTAAAGACTTAAATGTAAAACCCAAAACTGTAAAAACCCTGGAAGACAACCCAGACAATACCATTCTGGACACAGAAATGGGCAAAAATTTCATGACAAAGATGGCAAAAGCAATCACAACAAAAGCAAAAATTGACAAATGGGATCTAATTAAACTAAAGAGCAGTTGCACAGCAACAGAAATTATCAACAGACTAAACAGATAACCTACATAACAGGAGAAAAGTTTTGCAAACTGTGCTGACAAATGTCTAATATCCAGTATCTAAAAAAACTTAAATTTATAAGAAAAAATAATCCTATTAAAAAGTGGGCAAAGGACATGAACACTTTTCAAAAGAAGACATATGTGCAGCCAACATGCATATGTAAAAAAGCTCAACATCACTGATCATTAGAGAAATGCAAATCAAAACCATAATGAGATAACATCTCACACCAGTCAGAATGGCTATTATTAAAAAGTCAAAAAGTAACAGACGCTGGCGAGACTGAGAAGGGAACATTTATACACTGTTGGTGGGAGTGAAAACAGTTCAACCATTGTGGAAAGCAGTGTGGTGATTCCTCAAAGAGCTACAACTACCATCTGACCCAGCAATCCCATTACTGGTTATATAACCGGGGAATATAACTCATTCTACCACAAAGACACATATACACAAATGTTCACTGCAGCACTATTCACAACAGCAAAGATGCAGAATCAACGTAAGTGCCCATCAATGACAGACTGGATAAAGAAAACGTGGTACGTACACACCATGGAATACTGTGAAGCCATAAAAAAAAACGAGATCATGTCATCTGCAGGAACATGGATGAAGCTGGAGGTCATCATCCTTAGCACAGGAACAGAAAGCCAACTACTGCCTGTTCTCACCTATAAGTGGTAGCTAAATGATGATAACTCATGGACAGCAAGAAGGGTCCAACAGACACTGGGGTCTACTTCAGGGTAGAGGCTGGGAGGAGGGACAGGAGCAGAAAAAGTAACTACTGGGTACTAGGCTTAGTATCTGAGTGACAAAATAATCTACACAGCAAATCCCTGTGACATGAGTTTACCTATTTCACAAACCTGCACACGTAACCCTGAACCAAAAATAAAAGCTTTAAAAAAAAAAAGAAAAGAAAAGAATGTACTCTTCAAAACCCAACGCTGTATTTGCTATTAAAAAAAAGATTGTATCATGAGGTCAGGAGATCCAGACCATCCTGGCTGACACAGTGAAACCCTGCCTCTACTAAAAATACATTAATAATAATAATAAAAAAAAATTAGCTGGGCATGGTGGCGTGTGCCTGTAGTCCCAACTACTCCTACTTTATGGAGGCTGAGGCAGGAGAATGGTGTGAACCTGGGAGGTGGAGCTTGCAGTGAGCTGAGATCGCGTCACTGCACTCCAGCCCAGCAGAGAGAGCAAGACTCCGTCTCAAAAAAAAAAAAAAAGACTGTAGGCCAGGTATGGTGGCTCACACCTGTAATCCCAGCACTTTGGAAAACCAAGGGGAGGATTGTTTTGAGGCTAGGAGTTCGAAACCAGTCTGGACAATATACCAAGATCCCCTCTCCACAAATTTTTTTTTTCTTTTAATTAGCCAGATGTGGTGGCACAAGCCTGTAATCCTATCTATTTGGGAGGCTGGGGCAGGAGGATCGCCTGAGGCCAGGAGTTTGAGGCTGCAGAGAGCCATGATTACTCCAGCCTGGGCAACAAACCAAGACCCTGTCTCTTTATTTTTTAAAAAAGAAAGAACTTTTGGGAGAAATTTCTCAGGCAGTGCCATTGAGGAAGGAATGCTTTTCTCAAGAGACTTATATGCCTTTTATATCTTATAGATGCTACATATACCATAGCCCCATATAAAATAGTATTTTATTTAGCCACTAGGAAACAAAACTTTCAGAGTCCGCCTCTGGTAACAGTGAATGAACTGAAGGATTATATCTACATGTATTTCTATAATCAGCTTCAAATTCCTGAAATCTTTTTCCTGAATTTTCTTTTGAAAAAAATCCTAATATCATGTTCATGTAAGCTATCTCAAATGAAGTGGGCATAAGCCTTCAGTGGCATAAGAAACTATCACACATAGGCATCAATTGATCAGGAAATAATCTACCTCAAACAACTGCAATTTGTTCTTTGTGTGGCTTCAACAAAGTCCCAGGATGCCACTTTAGCAGCTGTCACTTCTTCGCACAGACCACCTGATGAAGCAGAATACTTCCTCCTAAGATTTAAAGTTACAAAATTCTTTAGAATTCATAAAATTTTCCATTAAACCTCAATGTAGCATTAAAATTAATTTTAAAGATCAACGTTATGAGTTAAAGAAAAATCAAATAAATGACGGTTTATACTTTAGATATCTTCTAATTATAAGTAATTATCAACATGCAATTTTTGAACTTATAAATGAAAATACACACTTGTTCTGTGCTCTGTTCATATTGCATTCTTGCCAAACTCTATCCACCACATGATTTGCTAATTTTCTGGGTATTTTCCCACCATGGTGGCTAGTACTATCGGAGTTGAAGCCATCAGATACTGAAGAAAATTTGACCCACTTCTGGGCAGACTGAGGATCAACTGAAAACAAAACAAAAAAACAGGCTGTAGGAGAATAAAGGTAGGTTTAAAGTAACATTATTTGGGTTTTTTATTAATTTGCGATACAAGCTGCTCCAGCTATCTGGTAAAATTATTTGTATTTTGAGACAAAAAGCATGCTACTTTTTGGAACCAGATCTCATTAGGCAAATGTGGCAGTCAAGTACATCTCTGTAACCTAGCACTCTCAGTGCCAAGAGCGGGGTTCTCAGGAGCCAGGCAGGGCCAGCACAGGGTGGTGTGTGGAGGGAGGTGGGCTGAGGGCGAGGAAGGAGGTGTCCCATGGATCATGCTGTATAAGCAAACCAGACTACCCTGATGCCCAGTGACATCATCAAGGTTGGGGGCTGTCCAGAGGTGGGTAGACTGGAAGGACTCAGGAGTAGTGTGAAGGGTCCCTGGACACCAGCCATGGAGCTGCTGCACAGAGCCTGACTTCCACATCAAGGTGGGGTATGGAGCCCAGAATGAGCCCCTACAGCGGCAGCACTCTGGCCCTTCTGTCCCTCCCAGCCTCTGACCTGGGTCAGTCAATGACTGCTGGACTCTAGCCAAACACTTTGGTGTTCTCATTTAGTTGGAAATCAGACAGTCTTTTTTGTAAGGTCAGCTGAGCATGAGCATATTTCCCCTCCATTGTAAAAAGCTCTTCTGTGTTTCTGTATGTTTATCCTCCATTGTAAAAAGTTCTTCTGTGTTTTGTTTTAAAGGTAGATGGAGGGAGGGCAGGGATATAAACCTGTTGCATCAATCGATGGGTCAGAACTTTAGCATACGCATATGTCCTTCTGAGTGACAGGGCATTTTGCTGAAAATAAGCACCTTGGTAACTAAACCCTTTTTAATAGCTAAAATGCTTTAGTTCTGTATTGACAGTTACTATAAAAGCTTGGGTTTATTTTTGTAGGACTTAAGTGCTAAGAATTAGAACACAGCAATGGGCTGCTCTGTTGGAGTAAATTTTAATTATAAACACACAGATCTTTAAAAATAAAAGCAGGCTACTTTTAAATACAGAAAGCAAAATATCTAAAACAGGGAATGCAAACTGGATGGCAGTGTATCAACACTGATTTTCTGACTAAGAGGACTGAGTAACAGTTGTATAGGAGAGTGTCCTTAATTTTGGGAAATACACTGAGTACACAGGAGTGATGGGACATCACATCTGTAGCTTGTTCTCAAATGGTTCAGAAAAAGACCAATGATAATGAATGTACATATATACAGAGAGGGTGAAGGAGTAAATAACAACAGTTTGGAAATCTGGCTAAGGAAATTACTTGTACTATGCTTGTAACTTCTCAAGAAGTTTGAAACTATTTCAAAATAAATTATTTCTTAAGTACTTACTGTACACAAAGTAACAGATTACCAGAGCTGATGAGACAAATTACTACTATACCTGTTTGGACTTCCTCAGGAGATGTAGGTGGTGTAAGCGTAACCGAAGACATAGCAGGATCTCTTGTGGAAGCAGGCACTTGGTGGACACCCAAGCAAGAAGATGAACAGTGAGTAGATCCCACAGGGCTAGGAGTAGGAATGTCTGACTGAGGGACTAGAACAAAGCATGCTGGGTAGATCATTCGGACACCAGCTGAAAGGAAAAAAAATGGGACAAGAAAACCAATTACCTCTGTGACTAGTGAATCAGTCACACTCAAAAGTACTATAATGGAAAAGTAGGTATCACATCTGTACAAATAAAAATACATTTTTATAAATATAAGCTTCTTTGGCATAAGTTTTTCTTTTCTTTTTTAGAAGAAACCATAATAAACCACAATAAGCTGCCAGTGGTGGCTACCTTTGCTGAGAGAGATCTGGAAAAAGGCAGCTTTCCTTTTAATTTTTTAGATTTCTAGAAATGCGTTTTTTAAATCTTTGTTTGCATCTCTGACCAACTTAATGTGTATTACTTTTTCAATTTTATTTTTTAAGTTTAACAAAGGTAATCTGGACACTAGAATTACAAACCATTTTCTATTTACTTTTCTATATGCCTCTATTTTAAAAGCCTAAAAAATGTGTGTGTTTTGTTTCCGTTTTTGTCACAACTGCTCTGGTAATGTGTTTATTAAAAGTGAACACTGGTAATCTTTTTATTGAAAAAAAAAAAAAAGGCCAGGAGCGGTGGCTCACACCTGTAATCCTGGCACTCTGGAAGGCTGAGGTGGGTGGGTCATTTGAGGTCTGGCCAACATGGCTAAACCCCATCTCTACTAAAAATACAAAATTTAGCTGGGCATGGTGGCGGGCACCTGTAATCCCAGCTACTAGGGAGGGTGAGGCAGGAGAACTGCTTGAGCCCAGGAGGTAGAGGTTGCAGTGAGCAGAGATCGCACCATTGCACTCCAGCCTGGGGAGCGACAAAGCGAGATTCCATCTCAAAAAAAATAAATAAATAAAAGATGAAATGATGTGATCTTCATGTATAACATTACCATTAGATTCCCTTAAATACAATACGGTAGATTCTAATTCCAATTATCTGCTAGATTATATTTTCTCCATGCCTCCTCTCATGCCTCTCTGAGGTAGAGTATATGTCTTCACTCCATTGTCAGGCTATGTGACTTGCTCTGGAATGTAAGCATGTGATATAAGCCACATCCTAACAGAGCTTTAAATGTGCTTGTAGGGTCAGGCAGCTTCTCTCACTTCTGTCTTCTACTACGAGATTAACATGTTCCAGATACCAGTACTTTGTTAACCTGGGTCCCTGAATGAGAGGACATAGAGAATATAGCCAATCTGAAAAAATCTGACCCTTTTGCGCTGGGCGCAGTGGCTCATGCCAGTAATCCCAGCACTCTGGGAGGCCAAGGTAGGTGGATCCCTTGAGGTCAGGAACTTGAGACCAGCCTGGCCAACATGGCAAAACTCCATCTCTACTAAAATTACAAAAATTAGCTGGGCATGGTGGCGTGCACCTGTAATCCCAGCTACTAGCAAGGCTGAGGCAGGAGAAGCACTTGAACCTGGGAGGCGGAGGAGGTTTCAGTGAGCCAAGACCGCGCTACTGCACTCCAACCTGGGCAACAGAGTGAGACTCCGTCTCAAAAAATAAAAAAATAATAAAAAAAAAACCAATCTGACCCTTTGGGCAGGCAGAGCATGCAAAGTCACAAATTCTTTAGTTACATTTTCTGTCTCTTAAGTTATTGGAAGTGATAGTTTTACGAAACATTAAAACATCACATAACACAGCCTGTCAACTTTTCAGCCTTCAAATATTAATTAATTCACAATTAACTGTCCCATTCTAAGCATGCTTCTCTCTAGACAGAATCTATTTCCCTGCCCAAATGACTTTGGCTTGGCCATTTAACTAGTTTTGTCTAATGCAATGTGAGCAGATGCAACATATACTGTATCCCAGCAGAAGCTTTGAGTACACTTACATGGTTTGGTTCAGTCCCTATTATTCTTCTGTTCTCATAAGAACAGTATGTCCTAGCTACTGGGATACTCATTTAACCTAGGTTACAGAATGAGCAGATACATGGAGCCAAGCCACAGCTAAGATGCAGCCCTTAAGTAATGTGGGCAAGAAATAAGAAATAAATCTTTGGTGTTGAAAGCCACTGAGTTATTAGACTTGTTATTGAGCAAAATATAACTAATACATACAATCATGCGTTTTCCCCTTAGGAATAATACTCAGCATACATACCAACAAGAACTTCTACTGCAGCTAAAGAATCATCTTCCCAATCCATATCTTCCTGCTTTTCTTCAGACATCTCCTTCAAGCAACATGAGATAGGATAGAACTGTTTCCATTCACCAATTAATTTTTTTGTAGCTGAATCAGACATCTTGAATGCCTGTCCTGTGAGAGTGCCATTTAGTCCAAATGGGCATAAGATAACTAGAAACCCAAAGCAGACATCAAATAAGTAACTAAAGACTGTTTTACCAAATAAGAACACAGTGAACAATGTGGCAAGTGATCGTGCAGTTATAAAAAAGAAAAGGAAACCAATAATAACCATTCCAGAGAAAAATCAATTTATTATACTTCGTTATTGTGAAGATAAAGTACAACACTGAGTTTATTATATAAACTGTTAAAAATTTGTCTGCCCAGGCTGGGCGCAGTGGTTCACGCCTGTAATCCCAGCATTTTGGGAGGCTGAGGCGGGCGGATCACCTGAGGTCAGGAGTTCAAGACCAGCCTGGTCAACGTGGTGAAACCCTGTCTCTAATGAAATACAAAAAAAAATTAGCTGGGTGCAGTGGCACACGCTTGCAATCCCAGCTACTCAGGAGGCTGAGGCAGGAGAATTGCTTGAACTGGGGAGGCAGAGGCTGCAGTGAGCCAAGATGGCACCACTGCACTCTAGCCTGGGCAACAGAGGGAGACTTCATCTCAAAAAAAGAAAGAAAAAAGAAAAAAAATTGTCTGCCCAAACTCTTAAGAATTTTAACAGAAGCTGGGAATATTTGTGTATCCTTCAATTTACTTTGACTCCCACTGAGAAAAAGCATTCTAAGAAAAAGCTATCTGGCCGGGCGCGGTGGCTCAAGCCTGTAATCCCAGCACTTTGGGAGGCCGAGACGGGCGGATCACGAGGTCAGGAGATCGAGACCATCCTGGCTAACACGGTGAAACCCCGTCTCTACTAAAAATACAAAAACTTAGCCGGGCGAGGTGGCGGGCGCCTGTAGTCCCAGCTACTCGGGAGGCTGAGGCAGGAGCATGGCGTGAACCCGGGAGGTGGAGCTTGCAGTGAGCTGAGATCCGGCCACTGCACTCCAGCCTGGGTGACAGAGCGAGACTCTGTCTCAAAAAAAAAAAAAAAAGAAAAAGCTATCTGAGGAAAAACAATATAGATATATAAATCTAAATATTTATAATGTACTGCCATGTAAACTTTAAAAAGCAAATATTAGGTTTAAAGTTAAAATAAGAACACACTGCCAAGCCTTAAAAGCAATTCAGCAAGCTTATAAAATATTTCTTCTAGAATTCAACTGTTTTCATAGTATAAATAGTATCAAAAGTCCGTTTGTAGCTATGTTACACATGGCTTTGGCCAGGCAAGGTGGCTCACACCTATAATCCCAGCACTTTGGGAGGCCGAGGCAGGTGGATCACTTGAGGTCAGGCGTTCAAGACCAGCCTGGCCAACACAATGAAACCGAGTTCCACTTAAGAAATACAAACATTAGCCAAGCGTGGTGGCTCGCGCCTGCAATCCCAGCTACTCAGGAGGCTGAGGCAGAATTGCTTGAAACCGGGAAGTGGAGGTTGCAGTGAACCGAGATCATGCCACTGCACTCCAGCCTGGGCAACAGAGCGAAACTCCATGTCGAAAAACAAAAACAAACAACAAACAAAACATGGCTTATATGACCTGACGCACAAGATAACCTTGAAAACGTTAACACATATAAATCCAATATGCTATCTAAAAGAACACTTTAAACTACTTCACCATTCACAGTCAAGAATTATTGGTAATACCTGTATTTAAAAATGTAGCAACACTCTAATGGGGGAGAAGAAAGTAAATGACATCAAAATCATCATTAGGCTAAAGATCAGGGGGAATTCCATCAATCCCCAAATGTAAAATTATGAAGTTCAATAAGGATCTTTCAATAAAAGATCAAATACCTAATAAAATAATCTACCTTGAAATGGGCTATTAGACTGTTGAGCAAGGGTGATATGCTCTTCACTGAGAAGGTATACAGGTTGATGTTGGTTAATTTCCACACTGGTACAAACATTGCTGTCTCCATGCAAGAAAAAGGTGAAGGAGCAGGACAAGTGTTCACTAAAAAACAAGAAAAAGTTATATCTTAGTGATGGCTAGTGGCCAAAAATGTTAACTTGCTTTTCTTTATTAGGAAGTATGCAAAAATTCATACTCTATTTTGCCCAGAAATTCTACTTCACCAGAAGGAAAAAAATCATGGATATGAGCAAAGCCTTAGCTGTAAGAAAAGTTCTTTACAACACTGTTTATAGTAGAAAAGGCTGCAAATAGAGGAACCAGTTAAATGAGTTAGGTACATTCACACATAGAATTATTATATAGCCACAACAATAAGTTAAAGTAGAAGAGTAGGTTTATTGGAAAGGGATAGGCTACCAAAATAGTAGGGTCAATTTTTTTCTTTTTCTTTTTTAAAGAAAGAGAGAGGGTCTCACTGCATTGCCCAGGCTGGCTCGTAACTCCTGGGCTCAAGGGATCCTCTAACCTCAGCCTCCAAAGCAGCTGAGACTACAGGCATGGGCCACTGTACCCAGCTCTTTTTTTTTTTTTTCTTTAAGAAAAAAAGTTTTCTTTGGATAAAGAAAATAAAGGCGGACAAAAGAATTAATGGTGACTCAATTTTTATTTTTGCCTATTTTCCCCTCTATATAAGAAACTAAATACAAATATGTTTCTCACTTTGTTAATTTTCAATGGGGCTAATAATCATTTAATGCAATCCCCTCCCAACCAATAACATTACTTTAAAGCAACAATGGGACTTACAGTTGAAGGCATCCTAGAACCAAGAATATATGCAAAATAGTACACCTTAACGAAATTCGGGTATGGCTGAGTATACAGTTTGGAAAATAAAAGTTTCCAAGGACACCAAGATAAAATTTAGAAGGGTCAAATTGCCCATAAGAGGATAAGATTGTACACTAAGAAGAATAAACTCTTCTTCTTCCTTCTCCACACATTTATCTTAATAATTCATCTTTAAAAACCAGTTTTTTAAACTATGATGATTAATCAACTCAAAATCTGTTTTATATATGTATAAGCCCTCTTGAATTTCTTCTGGTTAAGCAGAACATAGTGAATTAAAATTACAGTAAAAGTAATGCTAGAGTTAACAGAAGTGGGAAAATAGATGGTCGAAAAGAGGTGAAAAGCAATACAGAGCTAAGAATTTCTATATCTTATACATATGGAGTCGATACAAAATGTCTAAACTTGATAGAACAAGAAATACAAATTTAAGCATGTTATTCAAGTTACAAATGTAACTGACAGAGGCTAGTCTGAAGGTAGTGAGTTACCTCAATTGACTGTTCAGTTAGTGCAGACAGAACTTGTTCTACTCTTTCCCCTTTCCACTACTGCATGTGACTAGTCTAAAAAATGCTTTTAATAGAAATACAATTTTTTTAGGCTGGGCACAGTGGCTCACATCTATAATTCCAGCACTTGGAAGGTGGGTGGATCACTTGAGGCCAAGAGTTCGAGACCAGCAAGGCCAAAATGGTGAAACCTCCATCTCCCTAAAAATACAAAAAATTAGCCAAGCGCGGTGGCAGGTGCCTGTAATCCCAGCTACTTGGGAGGCTGAGGCGCTTGAATCCAGGATGTGGAGGCTGCAGTGAGCTAAGATCGCACCACTGCATTCCAGCATGGGTGACAGAGTAAGACTCTGTCTCAAAATAAATAAATAAATAAATAAGTAAATAAAAATAAAACAAAAATTAATATAACTGACAGAAAAACTTAACTAAAAAAAAAAAAAACCAACAACAACAAAAAAACTTACTGTTCTTGTTAAGAAAGCAGTGACAATGGCTGGGAATGGTGGCTCATTCCTGTAATCCCAGCACTTTGGGAGGCTGAGGCGGGAGAATAACTTGAGGTCAGGAGTTTGAAACCAGCCTGGCCAACATGGCGAAACCCTGCCTCTACTAAATACACAAAAATTAGCCAGGCGTGGTGGCAGGCACCTGTAGTCCCAGCTACTCAGGAGGCTGAGGCAAGAGATTGCTTGAACCCGGGAGGCAGAAATTGAAGTGAGCCAAGATTGTGCCACTGCATTCCCAGCCTGGGCAACAGAGCAAGACTCTGTGGAAAGGAAAGGAAAGGAAAAAGGAAAGGAAAAAAGAAAGGAAAAAGGAAAAAGGAAAGGAAAGGAAAGGAAAGGAAAGGAAAGGAAAGGAAAGGAAAGGAAAGGAAAGGAAAGGAAAGGAAAGGAAAGGAAAGGGGGAAGAGGGAAGAGGGAAGAGGGAAGGGGAAAAGGAAAAGGAAAAGGAAAAAGGAAAGGAAAAAGGAAAGGAAACGAAGAAAGAAAGAAAGAAGGAAAGGAAGGAAGGAAGGAAGGAAGGAAAGAAAAAGAAAGAAAGAAAAAGAAAGAGAGAAAGAAAGAAAGAGCAGTGACATTGTTGAAAGTTGATAAATCAAGGCCCAGAGACAGTATAAAAATCTCTGGAATTATGACAGTAACCACCAGAAGTAAAACAAAGTTTAAAAAAAAAAAAAAACCAACCTGGTTACTTCTGGGGAAGGGACTTGGATACATGAGCAGGAATCCTTAAGGTTTTTTAATTTATAATACCATTCTGTTCTGTTTGAATTATATTAAAGTTTAATTTTTATAAACTATAAATTCTATATATTAATCAGTCATTACTATACATTTCCTCACGTCAATAATTTTTATTTTTATTTAATAAAGTTTTATTAAGAAATAATTTTAAATTTACAGAAAAGTTGCAAAGACAGCATAGGGAGTTCCCATATACCCTTCACCCAATTTCCCCTAATGTTAATGAACATCTTAGATAATCATGCTACATTTGTCAAACAAGCAATTAACAATGATACACTACTATTAACCAAACTCCAGTCTTTATTTGGATTTTCTACTTATGTACTTTCTGTGTTCCAGGATCCAATCCAAGATACCACATTGCATTTAACCAACAGTTTATAATAGAAGAAAAAAAAAAAAAAGCTTGTTTCTAACTCTGATTAAAATGTTAATCTTGGCCAGGCGCAGTGGCTCATTCCTGTAATCCCAGCACTTTGGGACGCCAAGGCAGGCAGATCACGAGGTCAGGAGTTCGACACTACTCCGTGCCATATGGTGAAACCCCGTCTCTACTGAAAAATACAAAAATTAGCTGGGTGTGGTGGCATGCACCTATAGTTCCAGCTACTCGGAAGGCTGAGGCAGGAGAATTGCCTGAACTCGGGAGGCGGAGGTTGCAGTGAGCCGAGATCACGCCACTGCACTCCAGCCTGGGAGAGAGTGAGACTCCATCTTTAAAAAAAAAAAAAAAAAGTTAATCTTATTGGAATAATTATTGGTTGAAGAATTATGAAGACTAAAGACATTTGCTTTAGTAAAAAGGGCATATATCTAAAATAACCACAAAATCAAGATAAGAGACTGTTAATAATAACTTTGAGAACTATCCACTCAGGAACGAACCATTGCTATTGCTTATTTAAAGGGAAAAACTGAAAGCCAGGTGTGGTAGCTCAAAACTGTAATCCCAGCTACTGGAGAGGCAGAGTTGAGAGGATCACTTGAGGTACAGAGTTCAAGGCCAGCTTGGCAACATAACAAGAGCCTGTCTCTACAAAAAATTAAAAAAACAGCAAGCCATGGTGGCACACATCTATAGTCCCAGACACTCAAGAAGCTGAGGCAGGAGAATTGTTTGAGCCCAGGAGTATGAAGCTGCAGTGAGCTATAATCGCACCACTGCACTCTGGCCTGGACAACAGAGCAAGACCCTATCTCAAAGAAAAAATAAATAAATAAATAAATAAATAAGAGTATATGACCAGACTGGCCCACTGGCCAAAGGAGAATGAGAAACAATACGGAATAGATCTCTACCTAATCTGTAGTTTAAAGCATAAAGTATGGCATCAACTGGCTAACCACTCCCCACCTCCACCACCTCAAGTTGACCTCCAGTTACACGAATGAGAATACATAACTGCTATTTTTAAGTCACTAAGTTTTGGGGATGGTTTCATTACAGTAAAATAACCAATACAGAAATTAGTACCAAAAGTGAGGTGCTGCCAAAACAAAAACCTGAAACATGTGGCTTCTGCTCTGGGACTAGATGGTAGGTGGGGAGTAATCTAGGACACTAGAGAAATGATGAGGAAGCTACTTATGAGAGACTGGGAAATGATGACCTATGCTATATAATGGAGAAACACTTTGTGGAATCATTGCCAGAAATAATCTGCAAGGCAGAAAATGTACCTAACGAACTTAAAGAACAGATCAAGTCAAAATGTAAATTGGTTTTGAAGAGCTATACTAGATAAAGTACTAAAAGAGATGAATACAGAAAAGAGCTTACTGGCTTGCAAGCATAATTTAGAGAGAATATAGGCAACTCAGGACCAGCAGGGTTGGAAAATGAAACAAATACATGGTGCCATTACACTGACTCAGCGAAAAGATCAAATCAAGAGTGTGACTCTAATATCCTGTTATAAACATCAAATATGATTTTTGATACTAGTTGAAACATTAAGATTTGGGTTTTTTCCTCATAGTTTTAAGCCTCCATGCATTTACTTTTCTCAAAGAAACTTTTTAATGTAAACAATCATATGCTACAAATTTTCTTCTGCATGGGAATGCACATATAGCCATATTTGTGCTTTTCTTTCTTTTGAATGTCCTCTTTTCTGACACAATTTTTCTATATAACTGAGGATGAGTTACAAAGTATGTAAAGACATAAAAGATAATTTCTAAACAGTATTTTTGTCTTAGAAAATCACTAATATTTAATAATTCTGAGAATATGTCCATTATGCTTATTATATGTACTGACATACAACACAGGCAGAAACCAATTTTCAAAGCATTTTTCTCTCTTAACTATAATAAGGGACATGAGAATCTAAAAGCAAGACCAAATGCTAAAAACTTAAATGAAAAACTGATAGTCAACCAGCTAGAATTACCATGTATTTTTCAATATTACAAGCTTTTTACATGTTTTTCAGGCAACCTTAGACGACTAATGCATGTCTTGGTAGGGAGGCAAATCTTTAAAAAGAATTCTAAGAATTATTAACTAAAAATACCATGCTAAGGAAAACATTTATTAAGGAAGAGCTGGGTGTGGTGGTGAGCACCTGTAGTCCCAGCTACCCAAGAGGCTGAGGGTGGGAGGATACTTGAGGCCAAGAGTTGAAGCATGCAGTGCACTTTGAGTCTGTGAATAACCACTGCACTCCAGCCTGGGCAACAGGGTGAGACCCATTTCTTTAAAAAAAAAAAAAAAAAAGAGAGAGAGACACAGACAGAAGAGACTCAAGCAAGAATAACCTACTATACAGAGAAATTGTAATTTGATTCATTTTAGGGTACGTATGCTACAGAAATGATTACGAAAGCTGTGTGCTTACTTAGCTACTGAACAGTAAATTTTTAAAATCTAAATTGCCAATACTTCCAAGAATATTTGTAAGTAAAAGCAATAACCTAAAACAGTCTCATGGTCTTTATCTTTAAAAGACAAAGAGGGCCAGGCGCAGTGGCTCACACCTGTAATCCCAGCACTTTGGGAGGCTGAGGTGGGCGGATCACCTAAGGAGTTTGAGACCAACCTGGCCAACTTGGCAAAACCTCATCTCTACTAAAAATACAAAAAAAATTAGCTGAGTGTGGTAGTGTGCGCCTGTAATCCCAGCTACACAGGAGGCTGAGACATGAGAATCGCTTGAACCCAGAAGACGCAGGTTGCACTGAGCCAAGACCACACCACTGCACTCCAGCCTGGGTGACAGAGCAAGACTCCATCTCAAAAAAAAAAAAAAAAAAAAAAGAGGCCTGTAATCCCAGCACTTTGGGAGGGCAAGACAGGCAGATCGTTTGAGCCCAGCCTGGCCAACATGGTGAAATTCCGTCTCTACTAAAAATACAAAAATTAGCTGGGTGTGGTGGCACACACGTGTAATCCCAGTTACTCGGGAGGCTGAAGCAGGAGAACCACTTGAACCCAGGGAGGCAGAGATTGCAGTGAGTCGAGATCTTGCCACTGCACTTCAGCCTGGGAAACAGTGAGACTTCATCTCAAAAATTAAAAAAAAAAAAAAAAAAGACAAAGCGGCTAGGAGACCTGAACTTTATCTACTGTTCCTTTAATCAGTGGAGTATAATTCTTTTTTTTTTTTTTTTTTTTTTTT
>NC_037684.1:13531824-13543397 GCF_003255815.1 Theropithecus gelada
TTTTTTTTTTTTTTGAGACGGAGTCTCGCTCTGTCACCCAGGCTGGACTGCAGTGGCCGGATCTCAGCTCACTGCAAGCTCCGCCTCCCGGGTTCACGCCATTCTCCGGCCTCAGCCTCCCGAGTAGCTGGGACTACAGGCGCCCGCCACCTCGCCCGGCTAGTTTTTTTGTATTTCTTAATAGAGACGGGGTTTCACCATGTTAGCCAGGATGGTCTCAATCTCCTGACCTCGTGATCCGCCCGTCTCGGCCTCCCAAAGTGCTGGGATTACAGGCTTGAGCCACCGCGCCCGGCCTCAGTGGAGTATAATTCTTAAAAAACACAGCTTTCAACTGTTTCATTTTATACACGAAATATTAAATAAGATAATTTAAAAACAGCCAGCCATGCCTATAATCTCAGCACTTGGGAGGCTGAGACAAGAGGAGTTGGGCTTGAGCCCAGGAGTTTGGGACCAGCCTGGGCAGCACAGTAAGACCCTATCTCCACAAAAAAACTTAAAAATTAGCCAGGTGGGGTGGTGCATGCCTGTGGTCCCAGCTACTCGAGAGGCTGAGGTTGAGGTAGAAGGAACATTTGAGCCTGAGAGGTTGAGGGTGCAGTGAGCTATGATGACACCACCGCCCTCTGGTCTCCAAACAAAAAAAAGATATTTAAAATGGATTTTTCTCATGACAAAGCATTTTAAAAGATTTTAAAAATTACTTTAAAAGCATTTTTAACATTTTAAAAATCTATTTTCCTGAAAATATTGTAATATCAGAAATGCTTAAAAATACATTAATTTGACCTATCTTAAATGTTATTTAGGAAAAAAAGTTTAGTATGTATAAAATCATAAAAGTCATCTTTCAACTTTCCTAACAGTCTTTCCAGTGAGCATTTACCCACTTTATTTTTTAATTTTATGGTGTAGAGACAGGTTCTCACTGGAGTGCAGTGGTACAATCGTAGCTTGCTGCGGTCTCAAACTACCGGGCTCAAGCAATCCTCCCATCTCACCCTCTGGAGTAGCTGGGACTACAGGTGTGCGCTACCATACCCACCTAATTTTTATTTTTATTTTTTGCTAGAGATGGCAGGGGCGGGGGCTCACTATGTTGCCCAGGCTGGCCTCAAACTCCTGGCCTCAAGCAATCCCCCACCTTGGCCTCCCAAAGTGCTGAGATTACAAGCATGAGCTAACTTCATCTGGCCCCATTTTATCTTTTAAATAAGAAAATAAAATTTGGCTTCTTGATGTAAAGGGATAAACTGGTCTCCAAGGAGTCTTTGTAGCAATCCAATATACCAAAATACAAAACATGTAACCAATGGTCTCAGCTACCACTGTATATCTGCCACTACCCTATTTACTAACAACACTTAATCCCAGGGTCTATGATCAAAGAAAAATCACTACCTCCTACACTGCTAGCATATAATCCCAGTATACAATAGTCTGATCTTATTGTAACAGACAATGGTTTAAAATAAACCAAGTTTGTATGTGATACTGGAGGGAAACAATATTCTAAATATGTGATACAATTTGAGATTTTTTTTTTTGAGACAGAGACTTGCTCTGTTGCCCAGGATGGAGTGCAGTAATGCAACCTTGGCTCACTACAGCCTCCGCTTCCCAGGTTCAAGTGATTCTTCTGCCTCTGCCTCCTGAGTAGCTGGGATTACAGGCGCCCATGACCATGCCCAGCTAATTTTTGTATTTTTAGTAGAGACAGGGTTTTACCATGTTGGCCAGACTGGTCTCAAACTCCTGACCCTCAAGTGATCTGCCCACCTCAGCCTCCCAAAGTGCTACAATTACAGGCATGAGCCACTGCACCCAGCAGAGATTTTTTTTTTTTTTTTTGAGACCGTTTCACTCTTGTCACCAAGGCTGGAGTGCAACGGCATGATCTTGGCTCACTGCAACCTCCGCCTCCTGGGTTCAAGCAATTCTCCTGCCTCAGCTTCCCAAGTAGCTGGGATGACAGGCACCTGCCACTGCGTCCGGCTAGTTTTTTTGTATTTTATTTTTTAACTAGAGATGGGGTTTCACCATGTATTGGCCAGACTGGTCTTGAAATCCTGACCTCAGGTGATTCGCCCACCTTGGCACCCCAAAGTGCTGAGATTACAGGCATGAGCCACTGTGCCGACCTGAAATTTTTTAAACAGATGGCGGTCTCCCTATGTTACCCAGGCAGGAGTGCAGTGGCTTTTCACTGGCACAGTCGTGAGGCACTACAGCCTCAAACTCCCGACCTCAAGTGATCCTCCTGCCGCAGCCTCTTAAGTAGCTGGAACTACAGGTGTACACCACCACACCCAAATCTCTGAAATCCTTATATTAAAGGTAACATTCTAGTCAGAGAATATTATAAAACAATTAGAAAATACCAACAGTAAATTCGGTTGTGCTTTTTTTCCAAGGAGAAATGTTATTCATATCATCCCATCAAACATTTTTGGTATTTAACACTCAGAAAAGTAGAGTTAAAACAAAAACATATCACTACAATAAGAATCCAAAGTATTATTAGCTACTATAAAGGACTGCAGAGAACACTTGCTCTCCATGAGCTTACACTGCAATATCTAAAACAAAAAGTTATGAATGAGGCAGAATTTTATAAATGAAACTTGAATAATCTTCCATTGTGGAAAAAAATGTTCCTCAAATTAAGTACTGAAATTAATCAAAAGATCATTTCTAAAACAGAAAAGACATGCTTATAGATTAAAGCTAGCTGCTCTAACAGCAACAATTCCATACGTATGCTAGATTAGGCAGTGCCACATCAAACCTATTTCTAGCATTTGTATTAAGAAGCTACAGAAAAATGATATCCCATTTGCGAGTAGAGAATCTGAGGTACAAAGAGGTTAAATGGCTTGTGTTAAAATCATAATACTAGTAAAGGGAATGCTGACTTCAAACTCTAAACACCCTATCAACCAATTAAAAAAATGGGCAAAAGACTCCAACCGTCATTTCTCCAAAAACAACATACAAATGGCCGATAAACACATAACATGCTCAACACATCACTAATCATTAGAGAAATGCAAACCGAAAACACAGTAAGATACCACCTCACACCCATAAAAATAGCTTTAAAAAAAAAAACAGGAAATAACAAGTGTTGATGAGGATGTGGAAAAAATGGAACACCTCCGCAATGCCTTTGGGAATGTAAAATAGTGCAGCCACTATGGAAAGCAGCATGGAAATTCCTCCAAAAATTATACTTCGAATTACCATATGATCCAGCAATTCCACTTCTGGGTATATACCCAAAGGAACTTAAAGCAGGGACTTGATGAGAGATGTGCAGACCAATGTTTATAGCAGCATTATTCACAATAACCAAAAGGTGAAAACAACCCAAATACCATTTACAGATTAATACATAAACAAAATGTCATATATACATACAATGGAATATTATTCAGCCTTAAAAATAAGGGAAATTCTGTCACTTTTCGTAAATGAATCTTGAAGATTTTATGCTAACTGAAATAACCCAGACAAAAAAGGACAAACACTACATGATTCCACTCATATGAGGTACCTACAAGAGTCAAGTTTCTAGACAAAGTAGAATGGTGGTTACACAAAGCTGAAGAAAAGAAGAATTGAAGAGCTACCACTCTTTTATGAGTAGACTTTCAGTTTCGGATGATGAAAAAGTTCTGCAGATAGATAGTGGTGAGGGTTAACAACGTGAACGTACTTAATGCCACTGAACTGTACACCGAAAAATTATTAAGTTTTATGTTATGTACATTTTACCACAATAAAAAGAAACTGTATTCATCTTTTTTTTTCCTTTGAGACAGGGCCTTGCTCTGTCCCTCAGGCTGGAGTGCAGTGGCGTGATCAGAATTCACTGCAGCTTCCACCCCCTGAGCTCAAGCAATCTTCCTGCCTCAGCCAACCAAGTAAGTGGGACTACAGGTGTGAGCCACTATGCCCAGATAATTTTTTTAATTTATATTTTGTAGAGATGAGGTCTCACTATGTTGTCCAGGCTGGTCTTGAACTCTTGAGCTAAAGCAATCCTCCTGTCTTGGCCTCTCAAAGTGCAGGGATTACAAGCATGAGCCACTGTGCCCAGCCTCCCCTAGCCGTCTTAATTCTGAGATTATTTTTATTCCGTGAATTCAAGTTTCTAAACTTGTCTTACATTTTCAGGATCCTCTAAAAATTCCAAAGCCCAGATTACAGCCCCAGGTTAAGACACAAGCGTCAATAATTTTTTGTAAGCTCTCCACGTGATTCCCACATCCAGACAAGTTTGGGAATCATTAATTTGTATTTCTATAGCCTTCAGAGTAACTGTTTTAAATTCTTAAATTTAAAGGTATAATACCAGTATCAGGTATTTTTTTTTTTTTTTTGAGACGGAGTCTCGCTGTGTCTCCCAGACTGGAATGCAGTGGCCGGATCTCAGCTCACTGCAAGCTCCGCCTCCCAGGTTCACACCATTCTCCTGCCTCAGTCTCCCGAGTAGCTGGGACTACAAGCGCCCGCCACCACGCCCGGCTAATTTTTTGTATTTTTAGTAGAGACGGAGTTTCACCGTGTTAGCCAGGATGGTCTCGATCTCCTGACCTTGTGATCCACCCGCCTCGTGATTTCTCCCAAAGTGCTGGGATTACAGGTATGGGCCACTGCACCCGGCCAGTATCAGGTATTATTAACATAGCTCCATGAACAAAAGATCCATACTAAACTCCAGAAGTTAACATCTTACCTGTAAATTCTGTACATATTTCTGCTCGCTCAGTGAACATATTACTTACATTATACGGTAAATAATACTTAGAAAGCGGCCGGGCGCGGTAGCTCAGGCCTGTAATTCCAGCACTTTGGGAAGCCGAGGCGGGCGGATCACAACGTCAACAGATCGAGACCATCCTGGCTAACATGGTGAAACCCCAACTCTACTAAAAATATAAAAATTAGCTGGGCGTGGTGGCACGTGCCTGTAGTCCCAGCTACTTGGGAGGCTGAGGCAGGAGAATCACTTGAACCTGGGAGGCAGAGGTTGCAGAGAGCTGAGACTGCGCCACTGCACTCCAGCCTGGTGACAGAGCGAGACTCCGTCTCAAAAAAAAAAAAAAAACTTAGAAAGCAACAACATTATTCTGGTTTACCACTTCAAATGTTCTGCAAAATGCTGCTTTTTATTGTTGTTTCTAAGTACTATGTTTTTACTACTTCCTATAACTTTAAAAAAAAATATGTGTAGGAGATATACAGGTCTACAGGGTCAATAATCTATCTCATATTTTTCATGCCTAAAATGCAGCTCCAATACTTGATAGCTGTATGAGCTTGGACAGATTTGTAAGAGTCTACAGTAAGAATCATAGAAAGAAATTATGGTAAGAAAGGCTGGGCATGGTGGCTCACACCTGTCATCCCAGCACTTTGGGAGGCTGAGGCTGGAAGATCACTTGAAGCCAGGAGTTAGAGACCAGCCTGGTCAACATGGCCAACAGAGAAACCCCATCTCTACCCAAATTACAAAACTTAGTCAGGTGTGGTGGCGCACTCCTGAAAGTACCAACTATGTGGGAGGCTGAGGCAAGAGAATTGTTTGTGCCTGGGAGCAGAGGGTGCAGTGAGTCAAGACTGCACCACTGCACTCTGGCCTAGGAGACAAAGTAAGACCCTGTCTCCAAAAAAAAAAGAAAGAAAGAAAGAAAAATTATGGTAAGAAAATCTCAACAAGGAGGAAAAATAGGAGAAAGAAAAGTCTTTCTTAACATTTAATTTTTCTCATAAATGTTCTAGAAGGCATGAAAATGTAGAAAACTGACCACGCAAATTCTAGTGACATCGTCACTTAAGACTTCAGAAATGATACATAATAATCTTGATGACAGACATTAAGGACAAAACATCATAGGTAGGCTACAGGGAAAACAATAAAAAGGCACATCCAGTCTGCTGAAGTAACTACACCTAATTTAGCAGAGAGTTGGTACCCTGACTGATGCAAGGTATGAGATTCTTCTTGCCTTTGAGATTCTAGAGCATACTCACAATTTAGCATACAATTCCAGAAGGGTTCACTGACCAACAGAGAAGGTACCTTTCACCAACAAACACTACCAAGTTCAACTGGGCTTAAAGCCCTAGAACTGTGTTGTAAATACAACAGCCAGTACACACATATAACTACTGGTGACTTAAAATCCAAACTGAGATATACTCTAAGCATAGTACACAAACCTAATTTCAAAGACAGTACAAAAAGTAAACTATTTCATTAATATCTTCTGTCTATTTAATTATATGCTGAAATGATATTATTTTGGACATACTACATTTAAAAATATATTACAATTAATTTTGCCTATACATTTAGGTTTTTTTAACTTTTTAAATGTGCCTAGAAGAAAATTTTAAATTACCTATGTGGCTCACATTATACTTCTACTGGACAGTACTACATTAGATGACAGGAAGAAAGGAAATGAGTCCATAAAAAAACCTAATAGCAATAGCTCCTAGCTTCTCTAGAAATTTGCCTTTTCAGGCCGGGCGCGGTGGCTCAAGCCTGTAATCCCAGCACTTTGGGAGGCCGAGACGGGCGGATCACGAGGTCAGGAGATCGAGACCATCCTGGCTAACACGGTGAAACCCTGTCTCTACTAAAAAATACAAAAAACTAGCCGGGCGCGGTGGCGGGCGCCTGCAGTCCCAGCTACTCGGGAGGCTGAGGCAGGAGAATGGCGTGAACCCGGGAGGCGGAGCTTGCAGTGAGCTGAGATCCGGCCACTGCACTCCAGCCTGGGCGACAGAGCGAGACTCCGTCTCAAAAAAAAAAAAAAAAAAAAAAAAAAATTTGCCTTTTCAGAGACAGTGAGAAACCCAACCAAAGGACATCCTAATGCTACTAACAGTTAATAAAACATTTCCAGTGGGGACTTACATCTCATGGTGCCTATTTTTAATCAGTTTTGGAGATCATGAGATAATGTAAAAGCTATACATATGGCAGAAAATAAACATAGCTTTATGGGTGAAATTTAAAGCATATTCTTTCATTTACTTCCTTAAAAAAATTTGATGATTTTCTTTATTGAAGTACCGAAAGTACCATTTTAATTATAAATATAAAGGTTCTTGTGTAAGCAATACCACCCGAAAAAAGTAACTTTCTGCAATGATGAAAATGTTCTAGATCTACATTGCCCAATACAATAACCATTAACAATAGCCATCCTTTCCTTCCTGTGAACTTTTACTGCTTTATCCCACAAAACCAAAAATTTATCACTCTCTGTGGACAAAGTTCTTTACTACTAATTAATTCCAGGGCTCTAATTATTCTAATACAAAGGCTTAGAACATATTGAACCAAACATTTAATCCTATTTTATGTTATATCCAGCAAGGATTTATTATATCCTATTGTATGTCGATATGTATACACATAATGTAATACAGACAAACACACATATATAACATGTAATACTCTATATTGCCTTTTTTTTTTGAGACGGAGTTTCACTCTTGTCGCCCAGGCTGGAGTGCAGTGGCGCGATCTCTGCTCACTGCAACCTCCACCTCCCGGGTTCAAGTGATTCTCCTGCCTCAGCCTCTCAAGTAGCTGGGATTACAGGCATGTGCCACCACACCTGGCTCATTTTTGTATTTTTAGTAGAGACAGGGTTTCACCATATTGATCAGGCTGGTCTCTAACTCCTGACCTCATGAGCTGCCTGCCTCGGCCTCCCAAAGTGCTAGGATTACAGGCGTGAGCCACCACGTCTACCCTATATTGCCTTTTAAAATTGGAGTTAAAGGTAACTATTTTACATAAATACATCAAAAAAGATTTAACAACATATTTTTGCTAAATAAACTTTACTGCACACTCAGCTAAATGGCTACAACAGATTCAACATGACAAAAAGCTTAACCAAACATAATCTTAAGAAAGTCCTTGGCCAGGCGTAGGTGGTGTGCGCCTGTAATCCCAGCTACTCTGGAGGCTGAGGTAGGAGAACCAATTAGGCCTGGAAGTTTGTGGCTGCAATGAGTTATGATTGCGCTACTGCAATCTATCTTGGGCACAAAGCAAGACCCTGTCTCTATTTTAAAAAAATGGAAAAAAAGGCCGGGCGCGGTGGCTCAAGCCTGTAATCCCAGCACTTTGGGAGGCCGAGACGGGCGGATCACGAGGTCAGGAGATCGAGACCATCCTGGCTAACATGGTGAAACCTCGTCTCTACTAAAAATACAAAAACTTAGCCGGGCGAGGTGGCGGACGCCTGTAGTCCCAGCTACTCGGGAGGCTGAGGCAGGAGAATGGCGTGAACCCGGGAGGCAGAGCTTACAGTGAGCTGAGATCCGGCCACTGCACTCCAGCCTGGGCGACAGAGCGAGACTCCGTCTCAAAAAAAAAAAAAAAAAGAAAGTTCTTATTCAAGATAATCTTATTCAAATGCACTCTCAAACATCACAAGTTCAGAATACCTTTTATAGAAGACTAAAACCTACATTAAGTCAACGGTACTTATTACAACCCATTTACTTGTGGGCTCACTAGAAAACTCAATGTCTGCCATGTGATCCAGTCCCCAGCAATACAGGAAAACACCTAAACTATTCAAGAAAACACTGGTCATCATTCTTTTAACCAATTAACTGAAGACTGGTTTGTTCCTGTGGTTACTCTTATACTTGTGGGATTCTTTAAAGGTAACCTAGCTGTATCCCTAGAATTTGATTCCATTTCCTCTCTTTCAGTCCCTAAAGACTGTTAAAGTTAAACAGACAACTACATGTAAGTCCAGATTATCAGAAAATGAGAATTTTTATGTAAAACTTTTAAAGAAAGGAAGAAGATAGCCGGGTGCGGTGGCTCACGCCTGTAATTCCAGCACCTTGGGAGGCCGAGGCGGGCGGATCACGAGGTCAGGAGATCGAGACCATCCTGGCTAACACGGTGAAACCCCGTTTCTACTAAAAATACAAAAAATTTGCTGGGCGTGGTGGTGCGTGCCTGTAGTCCCAGCTACTCAGGAGGCTAAGGCAGGAGAATGGCGTGAACCCAGGAGGCGGAGCTTGCAGTGAGCCGAAATGGTGCCACTGCACTCCAGCCTGGGTGACAAAGTGAGACTCCGTCTCAAAAAAAAAAAAACAAAAAAAAAAAAAAAAAAGAAAGAAAGGAAGAAGATAAAAATGTAAGGAATATTATTTTCTCCTTTGTTCAAGTCAAACTAGTTTCACAGCATAAATTTTCTTTCTTTACAGCTCTTGTTCTTTTTTCAGAATACTTATACCAAAAGTGAATTGATTAGTAAACAAAAACAGTCTATATGATACTTATGTTTCAGAATGGTCTAGAGATGTATTAATTTATAATCAATCTTTATCTACCTTCCCTATATCATTCCACTGAATTCAACAGAAAAGAAGTCCCATATCATAACTCAAAGACAGACTTAGTTGCTTGGTTTTTCTCCTACTTGCTATTCCATAGAAGGAAAAAGGGTAAGAAAGGTCCTGCAAAAAAGAGATTTGAGGACCAGCATTTATCTTTCCAGAATAAAGTCAGTTTTTATACCACAACTATGGTTCAAGAGTAACTCGAAAGAGCATACACTATTTCTGGTAACACTTCACTAATAAAATACAATCTTAATTTAGTTCCCCCCTCCTAAATGGGTCAGCCCATGGAAAAACACTAGTGCTCAATTACATGGTTAAATAACAAGCAGAATCTGTTGGATTCATGAAAATCTCCAGTTAAAAGTTTTATTTTCGGGCCAGGCACAGTGGCTCAAGCCTGTTAAGCCAGCACTTTGGGAGGCCAAGGCGGGCAGATCATGAGGTCAGGAGATCGAGACCATTCTGGCTAACACAGTGAAACCCTGTCTCTACTAAAAATACTAAAATTAGCCAGGCGTGGTAGCTGACGCCTGTAGTCCCAGCTACTCAGGAGGCTGAGGCAGGAGAATGGCGTGAACCCGGGAGGCTGAGCTTGCAGTGAGCCGAGATCACGCCACTGCATTCCAGCTTGGGCGACAGAGTGAGACTCTGTCTCAAAAAAAAAAAAAAAAAAAAAAAAAAGGTGTATTTCCGGCCAGGTGCATTGCCCCATGCCTATAATCCTAGCACTTTGCGAGGCCGAAGAAGGTGGGTAGCTTGAGCTCAGGAGTTCAAGACCAGCCTAGGCAACATGGTGATATCTTGTCTCTACAAAATCTACAAAAATTAACCAGCCGTGGTAGCGTGTACCTGTGGTCCCAGCTACATGTGAGGCTGAGGTGTGCGGATTACTTGAGCCTGGGAGGTTGGGCTGCAATGAGCCATGACTGTGCCACTGCACTCCAACCTGGGTGACAAAGTAAGAGACCTTATCTCAAAAAGAAAAAGTTATCATTTTTTTTTTTTTAAGACAGGGTCTTGCTCTGTTGCCCAGGCTGGAGTACAACAGCACAATCCTAACTCACTGCAGCCTCAATCTTCTAGGCTCAAGCAATCCTCTCACCTCAGTCTTCAGAGTGGCTGGGACTATAGGTGTGTGCCACTGTGCCCACCGTTTTTTTTTTTTTTTTTTTTTTTTTTTAAAGAGACGGGGGTCTGCAGCCACAAAAAAGAATGAGTTCGGCTGGGCATGGTGGCTCATGCCTGTAATCCAGGACTTTGGGAAGCCGAGGTGGGCGGATTACCTGAGGTCAGGACTTCGAGACCGGTCTGGCTAACGTGGTGAAATCCAATCTCTACTAAAAATACAAAAATTAGCCGGGCGTCGTGGCGGGTGCCTATAATCCCAGCTACTTGGGAGGCTGAGGCAGGAGAATTGCTTGAACCCAGGAGGCGGAGGTTGCAGTGAGCTGAAATCGTGCCACTGCACTCCATCCTGGGCGACAGAGCAAGACTTTGTCTCAAAAAAAAAAGAATGAGTTTATGTCCTTTACAGGGACATGGATGAAGTTGGAAACCATCATCCTCAGCAAACTAACACAACAACAGAAAACCAAACACATGTTCTCACTCATAAGTGGGAGTTGAACAATGAGAATACATGGATACAGGGAGGGGAACATCACAGACCAGGGCCTGTCAGGGGATAGGGAGCAAGGGGAGGGAGAGCATCAGGACAAATACCTAATGCATACTGGGCTTAAAATCCAGATGATGGGCTGACAGGTACAGTAAACCACCATGGCACATGTATACCTAATTAACAAACCTGTACGTTCTGCACATGTATCCCAGAACTTAAAAATAAATACATAAATAGGCCAGGCACAGTGGCTCACGCCTGTAATCCCAGCACTTTGGGAGGCCGAGGTGGGTGGATCATCTGAGGTCAGGAGTTCAAGACCAGCCTGGCCAACATGGCAAAACCCTGTCTCTACCAAAAACACAAAAATTAGCTGGGTGTGATGGCAGATGCCTGTAATCCCAGCTACTCAGGAGGCTGAGGCGGGAGAATCACTTGAACCCAGGAGGCGGAGGCTGCAGTGAGCCGAGACAGTGAGCCAAGATCACACCATTGCACTCCCACCTGGGCAACAGACTGAGAGTCTCTCTTTAAAAAAAAAAAAAAAAAA
>NC_037684.1:13543605-13584694 GCF_003255815.1 Theropithecus gelada
AAAAAGGCGCAGTGGCTCATGCCTGTAATCCCAGCACTTTGGGAGGCCGAGGCAGGCAGATCACGAGGTCAGGAGTTTGAGACCAGCCTGGCTAACATGGTGAAACCCCGTCTCTACTAAAAATACAAAAATTAGCTGGGTGTAGTGGCACACGCCTGTAATCCCAATTACTCGGGAGGCTGAGCAGGAGAATCACTTGAACCCGGGAAGCGGAGGTTGCAGTGGGCTGAGATTGTACCACTGCACTCCAGCCTGGGCAACAGTGTGAGACTCTGTCTCAAAATAAATAAATAAATAAATGTATATGGCAGATATTGCTAACTGCCTACCCAATATCCATTTCCACTTCTTTGATCTTTGGTATCTATCTATCACCCCTTTCTTCTTACTAACAAAAACTTCATTTTGTTCAGAGCAGCTGTTTCCAAATAAAAGATATATGTTTCTCTTAGTATGGCCAAAGATACGTCAGCTAGAGTTTCCAGAAAATAATTTACTTTCTGACTCAGGTGCCACACTTTCTTACTTCCTCCCTTCCTTTCTCTTCCTGCCTGGAATTCACCGTGAGGTCTGGAGGTGCAACACACGGGAGGACCATGAAGATGTAAAGATGGCACAGCAGAAAACTCTGGGGAACCTTGAATCCTTGATGACATTATTGAACAGATATACCAGTACTAAACTATCTACCTCCATACTCCTTGCTACTGAGAAAAATCAATCCCTACATAAGCCAACTAGTTAATGTTTTTCTGCCATTTTCAGCTGAATGCATTCCAAACTTATACAAGTATTTTGTTAACAATAAAGGTTTACGTTAATTTTCAAAGAGGAAAAAAAATGAAAGCACCTTTATTTATCCAGGCTTATCTACTCATCCAGTCTACTAAAACTAAAAAGTTTCAAGAAGAAAAAAAAAAAAACCTCCAGGTGCACATGAAAAAAGATGCGCATATATGACATGAAAGACCTCAAAATGATTACAATCTCAACCAAATGTTCACTTCACATCCTCTTACACCTTTCAGGAAAAATTAGTAAGTTCCCTTTAATTTTCTCTTCCCCACATCCCATCTTACTTGCCACTGGTTCACCTCTCTTGAAGTCTCACTAACTCAGTGACTGCTGGGAACTTAAATCTTCTGACAGACTATGCCTTATATTATCTAAATCACAGAGAAGCGTAGTAACCTGAAGGTTTTAATTGCACAGGAGAAGGAGGTATCTATCATAAGTCTTCTGTGCCTCTATCTGCAACTACTCTAATAATTAGTGTCATAAATTGCTTAATTCATTGCTCAAGAAAATTATAAGCTCTCAAAGAGTAAATGGTCTTATACAGAAAACACAAATTTAAATTACTTTAATTAAAGGGAATTGAGAGACTGGGAATAAGAAGGGTTAACTTAATCCAAAACATACTCACAGATCACTATCTTTAACAGGTGTTAATGTTACTTAACTTTAATATCAGAGTGCTGGGCATACACTTCCATGCCTAAGGATCTGCTTTCATCCCATATTTTGTCTATCATCCCAAATCAAAATTTAGGCCACTGTATTAAAATACAGCTTATTCCTACTGTAAGAAAATTCTTAAAGAGTGTAAAGGGAAGTGTGTAAAGTGGTTAAAAAAAACAAAAAACCTGACTATATCTAGTATTTTGTCACTGATAACCTCCTGAATATGTCTGTATGATATTAGCTTGTTTTATCCCACATTCTCTGTAAAGATACAAAAAGGAACAAATCTAAAGAAATATCACATCAGAATTTAAGATAGCTTACCTTTTATTTATAGGTTTTTCATCTTTTTCATAAGGCTTTACAAACCACTTGCCAATACGTACAAAATTCCTGTTCATTAAACACCGTTCCAATAGATTGTGAACTGCTTTGAAAAGCAGAGTACGGCATTCATAGGAAAGTCCATTCTCCCACACTCCATCTTCTTCTTCTAAAGGAGAAACGAAGGAAACAGTAAGTAAAATAGTAGCACTATAATCTATTCAGAGCCAAGTAAAAAAGGTTACAGTTTAAACTCTATACTTATCAACACTAGCTTATTCCAGAATATTAAGCTACAATCACTTCAATGTATCTCTAGACATTAGCAGGTTTCAAAGTTATTCCATAAAGAATAAAAGGTCTAAGTGCCATATATTCTATTAAATTACCTGAAAAGTATTTTTCCACCTTATAAAATTCAATGACATCATGAACATACTGAATTGGTTCCTGTATTAATGAAAAGGACGCTTGTTTGCATAACATGGAAAATATTAAACGCACTCTATACCTATGATGCCAATTTCTAAGCTGGCTCACTTGTTACTTTGTCCTAATTCCCCCAATCACTCAACCTGCCAAAAAAATTAGCCAGTTAATAATTGAAGTCAAAACATTTCATGTCCATCAGCATTCTAATCCATGACTCCACTGTAACACTAAGTGATGAATAAAAAGGAAGCTGTTGGCACAGAGCCTAACAAGCAGTGCACTATCAGCCACCTTAGGTCTCATTTCAACCAAATTATTCCCATGATTATTATTCAGTATAGGATCCTTTACTTGGGGGAGAAATTTAAAAATTTAAAGACTTAAATTGTAAATGGCACTTCTGTCATATAAAATTATAGCTATCTTCACTAACTATACAGCTTCAATTTTGCCAGCAAATCTATTAATCACTTCAAGTTAATTTACCAAAAAAACATTAACACAGTCATTTTGAGATAAGTCTGGATGTAGGTCAGAAAAATTTTTTTTCATACTCTATCCATTTCATATCTGTCACAAAGCATTCAATAAATCGTGCTACAAATGATGATACTGCTTCAGCATTTTAACTTTCATTACAAGATTTTAAATTGCTTAGTCTAAATATAATTAACTCTCTTTCTATAGACTATATACCTTTATAAACATTTTATAAATATGGGTTATCTGTGTTCAATGTTTAAAGTAAAAATAAAAGACAAACCTTTCTCAATTCAACACCAAACATGCATACGCTATACCCACAGAAAAATAGACACAATATGAGCTTTCGAATAAAAGCAAAGGCATGTATTAAGAATTACACATGGTTTATATGCACAACTTATACAACAAATGGGCAGAACAAACAGTAATTAAAAAGCATGACAGTAGACTTCAACTGCACTAGAAATTCTGTGCTACTGCAAAGATTAAAGTTGATTTTATGTTTTTTTCCTAAATGATAGTCAAGTCTTTCAAAGCAACTAATTTTATTTTATTTTATTTTATTTCATTTTAAATAAGCTTTAGGCTGGGCGCAGTTGCTCACGCCTGTAATCCCAGCACTTTGGGAGGCTGAGGTGGGCGGATCACCTGAGGTCAGGAGTTCAAGACCAGCCTTGCCAACATGGTGAAACCCCATCTCTACTAAAAATACAAAAATTAGCCAGGCGTCATAGGGCAGCCCTGTAATCCCAGCTACCTGGGAGGCTGAGGTGGGAGAATCACCCGAGAGGGAGAGGTTACAGTGAGCCAAGATCGTGCCACTGCACTCCAGCCTGGGACAGAGTGAGATTCAGTCTCAAAAACAAATAAGGTAAGCTTAGGGGAAAAAAAGTGGAATAAGCTTTAGAAAATGACAATATATCAGAATTCGAATAGAAGAATTTTTTAAGTCTAATATTAATCATAAATATTAAATATGAAAAATTGACATTCTATTATATCAAAGACACCATTATCTACTGTCATTTAAAACCAAAGCATTTATGGGTTTCACTTATTTATTTTTGAGACGGAGTCTTGTTCTGTCGCCCAGGCTGGAGGGCAGTGGCCGGATCTCAGCTCACTGCAAGCTCCGCCTCCCGGGTTTATGCCATTCTCCTGCCTCAGCCTCCCGAGTAGCTGGGACTACAGGCGCCCGCCACCTCGCCCGGCTAGTTTTTTGTAATTTTTAGTAGAGACGGGGTTTCACCGTGTTAGCCAGGATGGTCTCGATCTCCTGACCTCGTGATCCACCCGTCTCGGCCTCCCAAAGTGCTGGGATTACAGTCTTGAGCCACGGCGCCTGCCCAAAGGTTTCACTTTATTAAAGAAAATATTAGACTAGGAGAATAGAGAAGTGGCACACAGTGACTTCACTTTAATTAATTAAACGTCTAGCTCACAAGCATATTTGTGAGTTGATAACAAAAAAAAGACAAAATAATCTTTCTCAATTGATCTGCTTTCAATTTAATGAGGTCCTACCATTTCAAAATTAAACAGCTACATTAAGACTTTTACCTCAAATTATGAGACTTATGACTACTAGAATATACATGTTCTTAATTCCAACAGAATTATGTTAGGAATATCTCCCAATTCTTCACCTCTTTATAACCAATTTAGTATCTTTTATTTTTATTACCTTTTATTTCAAAAATCACTACCTTCTGATGGTTATAACACTTGTTCTACAGAAGAAGCCACTACCAACATCTTTTTTCTATCTAAGTTTTAAAGCATCAAAGACCCAAGACACAGTTACCATTTATAAGTATCAAAAGTTGTACAGTTGTTATAAACTTCGAATAAATTATTCATTTAAAACTAGAGAATGACTTTGCCTTCTTCCCAAAAACAGTAAATAAAAAAATCTGCTTTCCGGGAGGCTGAGGACAAGTATGGTGGCTCACGCCGGCTGTCAGGGAGGCTTAGGCCAGGTGTGGTGGCTCATGCCTGTAATCCCAGCACTTTAGGAGGCCGAGGCAAGTGGACCACTTGAGGCCCGGAGTTCGAGACCAGCCTGGCCAACAGGGCAAAACTCCATCTCTACTAAAAATATAAAAATTAGCCATGCATGGCACAGCTGTAGTCCCAGCTACTCAAGGGGCTGAGGCATGAGAATCACTTGAGCCCGAAAGGTGGAAGTTGCAGTGAGCTGAGATCACGCCACTGCACTCCATTGTGGGGGCAACATAGCGAGACTCTGACTCAAAAAAAAAAAAAACAAAACAAAAAACTTTGCAATAGTAAAAGCTAAAACACAATAATTTATAAATTTTCACATAAAATTCTGAAAATTGTATGATTTTGTAAAATCTATTTCAATTAAACCTGCAGTTAAATGAATTAAGAATATTTAATGTGAGGCCATGCGCAGTGGCTCATGCCTATAATCCCAGCACTTTGCGAGGCCGAGGCAGGCGGATCATCTGAGGTCAGGAGTTCAAGACCAGCATGGCCAACATACCGAAACCCCATCTCTACTGAAAATACAAAACTTAGCTGGGCGAGGTGGCATGCACCCGTAGTCCCAGCTCTCCGGGAGGCTGAGGCAGGAGAATCACTTGAACTGGGTGGCAGAGGTTGCAGTGAACCAAGATCCTGCCACTGCATTCCAGCCTGGTGACAGAGCAAGACTCCATCTCAAAAAAAAAAAAAAAAAAAAGGAATATTGAATGTGGTTTAGAAAAGTAGTCTTCCTCATTATTCTAATGCTTTCAAAGGGCGTGAGCATCTTATGTCCCCAATGCCCAAAATTCTCATTAACACTAAATGGGAGCTATGCATAAAACAAACAAGTAGAGACCACCTGTTGAGGTTTTCTAAACCCAACATATCTCTGAAGTATATCTTCATCTATATGGCAAGCAACTAAGCAACCATTACACTAAAGTAATATAATTTCATATTTTGTTGCTGAGAAAAATGAGAATAAGTCTTAATAATGCTCAATAAAAAGTCTGAAGGTTTTTGGTTTTCTTGGGAATCACTTAGAAACAAGAAGCCTACGGAGCCAAGCTTCTAATATCCTGACAATCTAATAACCTTAATAAAAGTACTCTCTACATGTTGTATTCAGATATGAAAAGTGAAATGGTACAACCAACCCACCCAAGGCATAGTGATATGCACTATTTACACTAATTGAAACAAGTTATCGAATCTCAACACCAGCATTATAATAGGGAGGGGAAGGAGAAGGGAACACCTAGCTCTTCTGAACTTAACCAGAGCCTAACAGAAAAAGTCTGCTTAATCCATTTAAATATTTTCCTCCTCTAGCCAGGTACAATGACTCATGCCTGTAATTCCAACTACTTGGGAAGCTAAGACAGAAGGATCACTTGAAGCTAGGAGTTCAAGACTAGCCTGGCAACACAGAAAGACCCTGACTCCAAAAAACTTTTTTTAGTTAGTGGGGCATAGTAGCACCTGCCTGTAGGCCCAGCTGCTGGGGAAGCTGAGGTGGGAGGATTGCTTGAGTCCAGGAGTTGGAGGCTGCAATGAGCTATGATTAAGCACTGCAGGCTGAGTGATAAAGTGAGACCTCCATCTCTACCAAAAAAAAAAAAAAAAAAAAATTCCTCCTCTTGTAGCTCTATGTCCAGAGAAAACAAAGTTTTCAACTCTGCATTCTTAGTACTTTTCTATTACCATTAGCATTACAATTCTTAATCATCAGTGTTTCTTGAAATTTTCATGGATGATTTATTGGAAGAAAACACAAATGCTAAATTTGATTACCATATTTTCTTCCTGAAGATACAGAATACAGTAGTGCCAAAGCATGTGATAAGTCATCAAAATAATTATCTATCAATAGGGGAAAAAAGGCCGGGCGCCGTGGCTCAAGTCTGTAATCCCAGCACTTTGGGAGGCCGAGATGGGCGGATCACGAGGTCAGGAGATCGAGACCATCCTGGCTAACACGTTGAAACCCTGTCTCTACTAAAAAAAAAAATACAAAAACTAGCCGGGCGACGTGGTGGGCGCCTGTAGTCCCAGCTACTCGGGAGGCTGAGGCAGCGTAAACCCGAGAGGCGGAGCTTGCAGTGAGCTGAGATCCGGCCACTGCCCTCCAGCCTGGGCGACAGAGCCAGACTCCGTCACAAAAAAAAAAAAAAAGGGAAAAAAAAATCACAACCAAAAAAGCAAATACACCGTGCACTCAACATTTTTCTCAAAACTGGCATCTTTAAATATATCCACAGTGGTAAAAAACGAATCTTCTCCTGTATAATTTTGCTAAACTATTAAAATGTAACATATGCTAATGAATGGCTCAAAAATTAACATGGTAGAAAATTCCATGTAGTTCCTGAAATAAAGAGAAATGTTTAAATGCTAGATCAGTGTTTCTAATGAATAATCATTAATAACCAACACATTCAACAAATATACTGAGCGCCTTAAGTTGGCTGCATCATTATCCATGGCAAAACTTGAAAAACTGATTTAAGAACAGCGTAGTATGTTATGTTTGACTTGAAAACTTAGAAAGTACACTTGATCAAAAAGAACAGTATGCAGCAAATGAAGTTGTCACCTAGAAGACTAGCCAATTTGAAGAGTCAGACCACATCACAAGTTAATTTTACAACAGTAGAAATGAATTACTCTCTTTAGATTACCTGGGGCACAAAACAATGTTTTTAGTTTGGCTGGGACTAGATTCCTATGCTTGGCTGTTTATCTATCTGTCAATCCGATTAACATCTGTCATTTAAGGTTAAAGTCCACTATAGTTAATATCCTTCAATAAAAACATCCAAAATTAAATACAGAACAATAGTCCACTTAGTTTGAGCACTATTCATTATGATAAAATTCTGGTATAATAAAACTATCTGAACATGTTACTAAAATCTACTTTACAGACCTCAGGAGCCAGGAAAAAGAAGAAATATTTTTAGCCCTGAGTTTTTTTAGTTCACAAGGTATCAGTTTTCTCAAAGACTCTCATCACAGTCTAACTTGCTATGATTTTTTTAAGATGACAAACGGGAGAGGACGCAGTTTTTGCTTTTATTTTTATTTAAAGGGAAAGAATAAAAATCAATGATGACAGCAATCGAATTCCAAAAACGTTAGAACACAGAATAAAAATACGTAGAAAACTCTCCTTCAAGAACACATTAATGAAAATGAAACAACCTTGCTCTGAAGCAAATTAACAGTACACTTAAAAGTACCAGTCCTACCCACTATAGAGATTTTTGACCAGAGGGACTGAGCTAAGATTTTCCCATCACCCATTTCATACCTCTTTCACCCACTATCACACAACCATAAACAAACTACAAAATTTAATTTTTTTAAAAAAGGGGCTGGGCATGGTGGCTCACGCCTGTAATCCCAGCACTTTTGGAGGCTGAGGCAGGCAGATCACCTGAGGCCAGGAGTTCCAGACCAGCCTGGCCAACATGGCAAAACGCCCACTAAAATCTCTACTAAAAATACAAAAATTAGCCGGGTATGGAGGCACATGCCTGTAGTCCCAGCAACTCAGGAGGATGAAGCAAAAGAATCGCTTGAACCTGGAAGGCAGAGGTTGCAGTGAGCCAAGATTGCCCCACTATACTCCAGCCTGGGCGACAGAGCAAGACTTCATCTCAAAAAAAAAAAAAAAAAAAAAAAAGAAAGAAAAAAGCTGTAACCCCAAAGGAGTTTTATTCTCTAATCTTTTTGTATCAAAACATATCCACACCGATTCAACTAATCATTATCCTATAGAGGATAAAACAAAAAGTAAGAAAATCATCTATGTTTGGCTTTGGAATTCAGGAGTTTTTTTCTGAACAAGTATCTTTCCAAATATTATAGTTAGGCTAATACTAGTTAGCACAAATCCTGATCCAAAAATCACCCGGCTTCTGCAAATTACTTTGCTCAACAGTATTGACTTACTGCTACAAAATGAGTAACTGAGGGTTTAAAGTATGTATTAAATCAGATTTGATTTGCTGTAATGGATCTCTACCAGTTAGCAATATAAGTTTACATTCTATTTCTACACATCAGCTAAACTTGAAAGGAAGGTAACCCAAACAAATGCTAAGTGACATAAGAGAGACTGAAATTTAAAATGCACTATGGAATCTGAGCAGACTCTTCATAACTGTCGAAATCATCAAAACCAAGGAAAGTCTAAGAAACTGTCATAGTCTAGCAAAGCCTAAAGAGACATGACAATTAAATATAATATGGGTATCTTAGATGAGATCCTAGGAAAGAAAAAGGATATTAGGCAAAAAACAATAAAAGAAATCCAAATATATACTTTAGTTAATAATAAAGTATCAATATTGGTTCATTAGTTAATTTTTTAAAATACACTGCATGACACAAAGGAGCTAAGGAGGTTAAACAAAGGCAATTCTGTATTTCTGTTATTGAATATTCCAGTTAAGAAAAACAGAATTCTAATCTTTGGAAAAAGAAATATTTCCCTCTTCCCCCACTACCAAGAAAAACGAGGGCAATATTATCACCATAATCAAAAACACTTCAGTAACAAGATGTGGTGTGTGCTGACCCAAACAGAAGGACACTGTCTGTGAAGAGCAGGCTCAAGCTAAATTAACCAGCTTTTTAGTTACCACCTGGGTCCTTCCGGTACCCCTTTCCTCAGTGCTACACCTCCACTTGGAACTCAGGACTGCCTCCACCAGCTGATGCTACCCTGTACTGTCCAGCTGCTCTCTTCTCAGGGGAGCTTAAAAGAAGGAAATAAAGTGCCACAGATGGGAAGAAATGAAAAAGGGGTTAGCTAGAGAGACAGAGGCAGACTAATTACCCCAAGAGGGAGGCAGACGCTGTCCCCAGAGCAAAGAAAAGGGCAAGACAAATATATTCCATCTGAAAAGATCTTATTATTCTTTAAGATACGTCTGATTTAAGTAACAACATTCTTAATAACAGGTTTTATTAAAAAAAAAAAGCTAAAACATATAAATACCACTGACTATGCAAACTAAAACAGTACAGGACAAGCTTTGGAACAATAAATACGATCACATACCACTCCTAATTGTATTTCAGTTTACTATTTCAATCACTTCACTTTAATAAATTTTTAAAAGTTATTTACGCCTGGCGTGGTGGCTCACGCCTGTAATCCTACCACTTTGGGAGGCCGAGGCGGGTGGACAGACTGCGCTCAGGAGTTTGAGACCAGTCTGGGGAACACCATGAAACCCCATCTCTACCAAAAATACAAAAAATTAGCCGGGCGTGGTGGCGGGCGCCTGTAGTCCCAGATACTCAGGAGGCTGAGGCAGGAGAATGGCATGAACCCAGGAGGCGGAGCCTACAGTGAGCCAAGATCGCGCCACTGCACTCCAACCTTGGTAACAGAGACTCTGTTTCCAAAAAAAAACAAAAAAAACAAAAAAACACCCAACCTCCCCCCAAAATTACTTTCATTCACGTTCAGGATCACTATCTTTTTTTTTTTTTTTTTTTGAGACAGTCTTACTGTGTTGCTCAGGCTGGAGTGCAGTGGCGAGATCTCAGCTCACTGCAACCTCCGCCTGCCGGGATCAAGCGTATCTCCTGCCTCGGCCTCCCAAGTAGCTGGGACTACAGGCACGTGCCACCATGCCCAGCTAATTTTTGTATTTTTAGTAGAGGCAGGGTTTCACCATGTTGGTCAGGATGGTCTCTATCTCCTGACCCTGCGATCTGCCTGCCTCAGCCTCCCAAAGTTCTGGGACTACAGGCGTGAGCCACCGCGTCCAGCTGATCACTCTCTATTTTAAAGGTACAAGTAACTATGATTTTTGAAAATTATGCTAAAAATCAAAGCTAAACTAGAGAAAAACGTTTAAGACTGTAACCTAGTTTCAGTGGAGAAAACATATCTGACTGGTAACATGAAACCTAGAAGAAAAAACTGACTTTTAACAATATACATCAAAGCAGCTCACATCTAACTTTAATAGTCTTTTAACTTTCACAATATTATTTCTATTATGGTAAAACTAGGCCAGGTGCAGGGGCTCACACTTGTAATCCCAGCACTTTGGGAGGTTAAGATGGAAGGATCACTTCAGTTCATGAGTTCAAGACCAGCCTGGTCAACATAGCAAGACCCCATCTCTACTTAAAAAGAAAAAAAAATTAAATATTATATATCTCTTAAAATTATCTTTGATTCTACAAAGTGTATTTCATGGAATCTTTAAGAAAGATCTGTTTAGTCTGTTTAGATGCTCTGCCAACTTTATTAAGACCAAAGCCCTTAAGTCAGCATTATAGTTTTATTGATAATTATGTTTTATCAACAAATATATTTTATCAATAGTTTATAGTTTTTCAACAATGTTAGATAGTCTCCAAACATTCTAGTAAGGTGATTTTTATGACCACTTAATGATTAAAATAACTCAATACTATATCCAAGTCAATGAAAGAAAATGGAGCTTTTGGCATGATTAGAAAGCATTATCTTGCTAAAACTACTATATATACATACATCATGTATACGTGTATGTATATACATACACACATCATTTTATACATTTAGAACTACATTAAATACAAAGAACTAAGGACTAGACTCTGCAGCAGGCATCTCATTAGAAAAACTACAAAAGCTGGAAAGCTTTCTTAAAGAAATGCAATCACTCTCAAAAATAGTAATTATCACGGGAGAGTATGTTCATTAGAATGTGAAAAGCAATTATCAAAACATACAAATGTAACACGTACATTCCTACATAAATGTTGGTCTTACTAAGTACCAGTTCAAGATACAGACACCTAGAATACATTCTATCCAGAAATAAAATAGATCCTATAGGTCATAGGGACAATAACAAAACTTCAGAGTACTCAATTTCAAACAAGAACTTTAAAAAAATTATCTAGAAATCCTAAATTTATCTATCAAAAATCATTATCAAACTATCTTACTGAAGTTTTCGGAACCTTATAGCATACAACCAATCATTTACATTCCTATTATCTAAGATTCAGTAAATACTGACTTTGACAGTTTAAAGCTTCAGTAATTATTATGAAAAGCTATAGTTTCTCTTTCTAAAGTAGCATTTGGTCCTAAAAGTCAAGAAAATAAGGAAGTAATCACATTGATTTGCTCATAATAAAATTGTTTGTGTAACCTTTTAGATTATGATCCCATGTCCTATAAAAGCTAAACAAGTTGGCACTTGTCTCTTATTGAGTATGTGACAGAACAGTATATGAGTCACTTTCCAAAAATAACTAAATTAACATATGCCTTCATATGTTAATCAAACAGCACAAATGACAATAACAAAATACTTACATACCTTAAAAACACGCGCGCGCACACACACACACAAACACAAGAATAGTTACATTTCCAGTACTTTTAGAATCATCGGCCCATTTAATGCAAAAGACTCAACTTTGACAGTGGCTGAAGTGACTCAAAAGTTACATCTGGCTTCAAAACTATTACATGACTTTGTTAGGAACTCTGTTTCCTGATTCCATTTTTTGAGATTAATGTGGCATGCCTTCCTTGGACCCTAACTACCCGTGAGAAATTAAGAAGAGAGGTGGTAAAAGGAGAAAGTCATTCAAGCCTAAAAAACCCAGCTATAACATGGATAATTTGAGTAAAATAAAATAATCATGGTGAAATAAAACATGAAGCTCAATTTTTATCTGGCCTCCTACCTAAGTGTCCCACAAAAACAAACTTACTTTGTAATACAAATGATATTCTGGGAGAAGTATACAATGTTGCTGTATCATTAATTAGAAATGGAAAGTTTCTTTCACCTGATAAGTCATGGTGAATAAGGTCAGCAAAATTGGGGTCTTCACCCCACCAAAATATCCACAATTCTCTTCTTCCAGGTCTTTGATCTCGCCGCCAAACACCAAGTACATCTGCCTTAAGGCAGCGACTAAAACTGCTCAAAATGGGGTCTTCTTCTGTCACAGGAAACAGAATAGGGGCAGAAGTTGGGCCTTGCCATACATATTTTTTCCATTTAATTCCCGTCAAGTCAGCCTGAAGAAAAGAAAGCATGATGTTTTATTATTGCATATTCACTCAAAGTCAAAAATACTCCATACGATGTCTCCTATTTCGTTAAGACATTACAATTTTTCAATATATGCTTGAGCTACTGAATGCAAATTAGAACCAAAAAAAAAATGACTTTATAATTCAACAACCAACAATTTTAGGGAGAAGAACACAGTTAAAAATAAATACCACCATGTCACTGAATAGCAAGCAAATATGTACTCCAAGTAGAAATAAAAGAAATTGAATGAAGTTAAATATAGACAGACACACACACTTCAATATACAAACAGAGTACATTTTTCTCTGTCCTAAATGGTCACATTTATTCATTGGTGTCAAACGTTTAACTGAAAATCAATTATTAAAGACCCTATCACGGGTTTTTATTCCACATTTACAGAAGTAATGTCTCTAATGAAAAGACATCTGAACAAGTCCTGAAAAAAATCTATGTTAATTCCTCACACATACCCCTGTCGGAAAAGTCAAATAGCTGCTCACAAAGAACTGTCAGATTTGTGCTAGTCTATCTTCAAAGAGCCTGATCCTAAAAGTATCAAAAATAGACTGAGTTGGATAAGATAGAATACAAAACCTGGTGTATGTCTTATTATACGTGAAGAGATGCTGATTAATGGACATTGAAATGAAAAACATACTGTAGAAGAGGATAGAGTATGAAAGATCTCAATTTAGCATCCAGAAAGAAATTCAAGAGGAATGCAATAATTTAATCTAACTTAAAGGAGCAAAGCATAAGGTGCCAAAAATGAAACTGCTGATACATGACTGGCAGTTTACACTTGCCAACTAGTTGTGCTCCGCCCACTTAACTCACTTACCTATCATATACTCTTAATATTTCTCATAGCACAAAGGAGAAAATGAAAAAATAAAGTCACCCAAACTTAAAGTCATTGATGAAGCTCAGCTACAGTCCCACACAGGCCAAGTTATTTGCAACAGTTGGTACTTCTGAAAGTCTCAACTGTTGGATGTTACCAGACCTGCGCTAACCTACACAATGGTCATCCCTACACCCAGCTTCTCTGGACTTTTCAATTCAATCAAACAAGGGAGCAGCCTGCTCAAAACATTCTGAAAAAGCAAGCAAAACACAATAAATATAGAAACAGTGCAAAACCACAGCACCTCGTCCATTAGCCCCCTTCACTCGCACAAAAAAAATTATGTTCTAATAAAAGCAAGATGGCTAGAAATTGTCAAAAATGGCAAACTGTTTTCAAAGTTTAAAAAGAAAACATATGAAATGGCACCTACTGGTTTTTACAGAGAGATCTTAAGTCACCCAAGGAAGAAACTAACCTTGCGTTAGTTTGACTCATACAAAAAAAATGTAAAACGAAGACAGGTTTCTGGGGCATAAGTTCTGGGGTCCTGTTTACATGGGGAAACCAAATTAAAAGGATGAGACATAAAGGCGGGGGGGAGCAGGGGCAATAATGGAAAGTGTGAAGCTGGGATACAAGGCCATTAAGCAGAAAAGCAACAGTTAAGCAAGAGAGAGAGAAAGGTTACTGTCCTGCCAGATAAGGAGCTCAAGTTGAGGACGAGACTACGGTGAAGAGGAGAGTCCGAAAGAAGACGAGAAAAAATGCCAACACTCCCCAAAAAGAGCCCGGAACCGTGGGAGAGCGAACGCAGTCTCCCGGGGTTGGCCGCGGAGCTTCGCAGGGCGCCGGCTCCGGCTGGGCCTCGCCCGGGGACTCGGGCATCTGGACCAGACCCGGCCCCCTCCCCCACGGCCCAAGGGCGCACCTCGCGGCCCCCCTCCCTCGGTGCCCGCCGGCCCCGGCACTCACCAGGCAGAAGAGGTTACAGTGACAATCTTCCAGGCTGGCCCCGTTCGGCACGAAGGAGGCACTCATCGTCCCTCACAGCAGCCGCCGCCGGCGCCACAACCCACCATCCGCCATTACCGCCGCCTCCGACCAGAGAGAGAAACACAGACACCGGGGAGGGCGTGGGGGGGTAGTGGTTGGGGGGGCGGTGGAAGAGGAGGCCGCCGGGCCGCCCGCCCTCCCCACCCACCCCCCCGCCGCCGCCGCTGCCGCCGCCGCGAGCAGCCCCCGCCGCCCGGCCGGCACCCAGCCGCCCGGGGCCGAGGGCCGGAGGCGGGAGGGCCGCGCCGCGCTCGCCTGGCGGGCCGGACTGCGGAGCCCGCAGACGCTCGTCCTTCTCTGGGAGACGGAGGGGATATGTGCCCCTACCACAAGAAAAATAATAAATTACACAATAAATAATCAAAAACGAGTCCGAGACGGCAGAGCCCAAGCCCTGGAAGGTTCTCCCGGGCGGGGAGGCGCCCACACAGGGGCGGGAAGGGCGAGAACCGGGAGAGAAGCCCAGGCCCCCGGCCCGGCAGCGGCGATGTCCTTAAGCCCAGAGTCTCCTCAGCGGCGGAGGTGGTGGCGGCGTCTGCGGGCTCAGACCATTCTGTGGCTCTGTCTTCGTGTCGTCCCTGGGCCGAGCCGGCCTAACGTCTGCCCTCCTGCGGCCTCACCGGCTGGACGCCGTAGTCTCCCCCATTTTGTGGGCCCAGCGGGCGGTGTTTTTCCCCCTTTAATCCGAATTCACGGGTTTTCCCTTCGCTTTAATGGCGGCCACAGGGACCAGCTCGCCCTCTCTGCTCACCCATTGGCCGCCTTGAGGTCACGTGGGCCCGGGCTCCGTGGGGAGGGGGAGAGAGAAGTGAGCGAGGGAGGGCCGGGAAGCTTTCGGCCGAGGCGGTGAGCCCCGGGGACGGGGCAGCCAGCTGGTAGCCACTAACATAGCGCCACCTGCTGGGTGCCCTGGCCAGTGTAAAATGACCCGTGGCCCTGGCGCTGTCTTTGCGGGGAAATTTACAGTCCAGGAAGGTTCATTTCACAAATCAATGGGAATTACGTGGAAATCAGTTTGAGTTCTTTGGAAGAGAAAGTATTGGCAAAAATTCCAAGACATTCTCATTTATTTCGCGAGGCCGCTGGGGTGCAGAGGCAAACCTCTGGATTTGGGAGTCAGGCGATCTGGATGGGGACGAGATTCCACCACCTAAAAGTTGTGATATGAAGATAGAAACTTAAGAAACAAAATATTGCCCTGTAGTTAATAGACTGGGAATTAGAGCCACACTCCCTGGGTTCCAAGCTTGAGCAAATCACTTTCTGCTCTGTGTCTTGTTTCCTCGTCTGTAAAACGGGGAAAACATACCCCTTACCCCACAAGCTTATTGTAATGAGTTAATGCAAATTAAGCAGGTAGCCCAGGGCCCTGCACAGATAAGCACTGTTAAGAGTTAACTATTATTGTTGTCATCGTTACCTCATACAGTTATTGTGAGAAGCAGGAGAACTAGTATATGTAAAGGTCTCACTACTTTTTTGTTGTTGTTTACTTCTGTCTCTCTAGTGCCTAAAAAAAGATACCTAGCACACAGTAGGTGCTTCATATTTGTATATTTACAAATGAGTGGGTGGTAAGAAGTAAGAACCAAACAAAAGGTTCATTCTCTTTCCCATAAAACACCCAGTGCTTGGATGGGTTACACTTCAATATAAGAGTTCAAAACAGTTTCTCTGACGGTTTTAGGATTGCAAGAAAGAAGAAGAAAAGATGATTCAGAAGTTAGAAATATCGGTGAGTTAGGACTTACTGTAATTTTATGTAACTATTACAGATACATAATTATGTATTATGTATTATAGATACATAATTGTATCTGTAAACTGAATGGTAGAGTCTTCCATGTCACTTCTTCAGCCACGGAATGAAAAAGAAGTCCTTGCCGGGCGCGGTGGCTCACGCCTGGAATCCCAGCTCTCAGGGAGGCAGAGGCGGTAGGATAGCTTGAGCCCAGGAGTTCGAGACCTGCCTGGGTAATATAGCGAGACCCCGTTCTCCACAAAAAGGAAAAAAAAAAAAAAGACAAAAAAAGAAAAAGAAGTCCTCATTCATCCACTTGTTCATCTGTGGTGGTGAAGAGCCCAGGTCTGAAGCCCAAAGGCTGGAGAAAAAGCTCTGCCCCACACTAGTTAGTCTTAGACCAAATTTGACCTTAGATCAAATTAATTTCTCTTTCTCTCAGTTATTGTAAAATGGGGGTAATAAAAGTACTTTTCTCCTAAAGTGCCTGGTGAATTAAACAATGTAGATACAGTGCTTGCCACAGTGCTTACTTAATGTTAATTATTAATATAATTTTAAAAATCATTATTGAGGCCGGGCGCGGTGGCTCAAGCCTGTAATCCCAGCACTTTGGGAGGCCGAGACGGGTGGATCACCAGGTCAGGAGTTTGAGACCAGCCTGGCTAACACGGTGAAACCCTGTTTCTACTAAAAAATACAAAAAACTAGCCGGGCGAGGTGGCGGGCGCCTGTAGTCCCAGCTACTTGGGAGGCTGAGGCAGGAGAATGGCGTGAACCCGGGAGGCGGAGCTTGCAGTGAGCTCAGATCCGGCCACTGCACTCCAGCCTGGGTGACAGAGCGAGACTCCGTCTCAAAAAAAAAAAAAAAAAAATCATTATTGAGGACCTGCTGGCTCAATTAAGTGTGTTCCTGCTCTGTGCTAGGCCTAGGATACAAATAGGAATAAGATACCTGCCTGTCCCTCAAGATTCCTGAAGAGAGGCACTAAAGGAAACATTTCCTACAGAATAAAGTAAAATACAATGGGGGTAATTGCTTAAATAAGGTATGTACCTACTATGGCATAATAAGTGCACTAGAAGAAGAGCATCAAAGTTAGGGAAGTTGTCATAAAGTAGGTAGCTTTTGAAATCAGATTTGAAGGATAAAATGAATTCTTATAAAGCCCTTTGAAGCAGTTAAATCTTATTAAACCTAATTCGAACCCAAAGTCCACATATCAAAGTCAATTATACAACCAGGACTAATTCAATCTAGGAACTCAAATCAACTAAGGTTGGTATCCTTTATAACTGAGTTCCAGCACCAGCAGACAGCAATCCCCAGATCCAATGAGGTAAGCGCTCCTCTGCCCATTTCCCTTTCCCTGAGAGACTCCTCAGATCTTTGTTCCACTGCTTTCCTCAGGCTGAAATACCCTCCTCGACCTCACATCTAAAGGGGTCTCCATTCTCCTTAGAAGTCTTGCCCTCCCATTGCCCCCACCCCCTGACTTGAGCACCATCCTCAGGATTCCAGTGGCAGGTAGAATCTACCTGGAACCTACCAGGTAGGAGGTAACATTTGACTGACCTTTCTGTTTGAATGTCAATCTTTTCAAAAAGAAGAGGGAGACAAGGAGACAGAAGCGAAGAAGGGAGGAAGACCCAGAAGAAAAAGTCTAAGGATCGCAGAAGGGAGCAGGAGAGAGAGAAAGACAGGACTGAGAGAATGGAGAAGCAGAGTAGAATAGCGGGGATTCCAGTTGTGAGGGGAATGGAATCATGGGGAGAAGGGAAAGAGAAGAAATAAATATTTTCAGCCCACAAAGAACATACAGAAAGTAACCACTTACATTCTGTAAAAATGACATTTTGTGTGATTTAAAGAGTAATGGAGGCCGGGCGCAGTGGCTTACGCCTGTAATCCCAGTACTTTGGAAGGCCAAGGCGGGCGGATCACGAGGTCAGGAGATTGAGACCATCCTGGCTAACATGGTGAAAGCCCGTCTCTACTAAAAACACAAAAAGGCAGACACCTGTAGTCCCACCTACTCAGGAGGCTGAGGCAGGAGAATGGCGTGAACCCGGGAGGCGGAGCTTGCAGTGAGCCGAGATCACGCCACTGCACTCCAGCCTGGGCGACAGAGCGAGACTCCGTCTCAAAAAAAAAAAAAAAACACACACACACAAGAATAATGCAAATACGGACTTTGGGTATATCATCCTGGCGGGGTATGTTGATAATGAGGGACACTGTGTATGTGTGGGGGCAGGAGGTATATGGGATTTTTAAAAAGTAATGGAAATAAATAAAAACATTACACACACGTTGTCGCCTGTAATCCCAGCACTTTGGGAAGCCGAAGCAGGAGGATCACCTGAGGTCAGGAATTCAAGACCAGCCTGACCAACATGGAGAAACCCCGTCTCTACTAAAAATACAAAAATTAGTCAGGAGTGGTGGCACATGCCTGTAGTCCCAGCTACTTGGGAGGCTGAGGCAGGATAATTGCTTGAACCCAGGGGGTGGACGTAGCAGTAAGCCGAGATCATGCCACTGCACTTCAGCCTGGCTGACAAGGTGAGACTCTATCTCAAAATAAATAAATAAAAACATTACACATTGTCAAAAGTTTGGCAGATACATAAAAGCATAAAGATGAAAATTTTAAATGTACATTACCCAAAAAAGTCCATATCATCACCATTCATAATCACTTTTTAACATTTGATGTATTGACTCTTCCTATATATATATCTTTTTTCCTACATGGTTGAGATCATACTATATGACCAGTTAACTACACACATTTTTTAACCATCTAGTATGTGTCAGGTCATGTGTTGACAAAATAGAGCATACACAAGCAGTTCATAATCTTGCTTATAATGGCACTTGAACAGTTAGACCAACTGGGGTCAAAACTCCATACTTGGCCCAGCACGGTGGCTCATGCCTGTAATCCCAGCACTTTGGGAGGCTGAGGCAGGCAGATTGCTTGAACCCAGGAGTTTGAGACCAATCTGGGCAGCATGATGAAACCCCCCACTGCAAAAAAAAAAAATACAAAAATTAGCCGGGCATGGTGACATGTGCCTGTAGTCCCAGCTACTTGGGAGGTAGAGGTGGGGAGATCGATTAAGCCTGGGAGATGGAGATTACAGTGAGTTAAGATTGCACCACGGCACTCCAGCCTAGGTAACAGAGTGAGACCCTGTCTCAAAAAGCAAGCAAACAAGTAGAACTCCATGCTTGCTAGCTCCCTAACTTCAATTTACCCCTTTGTAGAATGTGTATGTAATAATAGCTTGTTGTTATAATAATATATGAGTCGTTGCAATGATTGCAATATCTTATGTATAAATAATATATAATAAGAGTTGTTGCAATGATTAAAAGAGATAATCCAAGTAAAATAGGAGCCAATCAGGAATTTTAAGGTTAATTTTAGAGGCCACTTTGGATCAATAATCTGGGTCAATAATCACCAATTGTCTTCTACTCTTTGAAATACGGATTCACTCAATGATCTGCATTTAAAACTGTTTTGTAACCCCTTCCATCTTGTAGGGGCTCCATTCTGAATGAGCCGGTAGAAGCACTGGCTTACAAACTACCACTTGGCCTCCAGGAAGGTGACAAAGTTACATCACCTGAGACAGACAAGTCCAGGAAAAGGCACCTGATGATCCATGTGTGATTCTGAAAAATCTGCAAGGTCTAAAGCAGCACTGTCCAATAGAAATGCAATGAGAGCTAAAACCTGCTGAAATAAAAAATAAATTTTAAAAAAAGATACAATGAGAGCTAAATAAGTAGCTCTTACTGAAATTTTTCAGTAGCCTTGTTAAAGAAGTAAAAAGTAGAGCCTGGCGCGGTGGCTCATGCCTGTAACCCCAGCATTTTGGGAGGCCGAGGCAGGCAGATCACGAGGTCAGGAGTTCAAGACCAGCCTGGCCAACATGATGAAACCCCGTCTCTATTGAAAATACAAAAATTATCTGGGTGTGGTGGCGCAGGTCTGTAGTCCCAGCTACTCGGCAGGCTAAGGCAGGAGAATCGCTAGAACCTGGGAGGCGGAGGTTGCAGTGGGCCGAGATCATGCCACTGCACTTCAACCTGGGTGACAAAGTAAGACTTTGTCTCAAAAAAAAAAAGTAAAAATTAATGTGAAGTACATATTTCATTTATCTCAGTATGTCAGAATCATTATCATTTTACATGCAATCAATATAAAAATTGTTGAGATAGTTTGCATTCCTTTTTTTAACCAAACCTTCAAAATCCACACTTATTTGCATTTATAGCACATTTCAGTTTTACCTAGCAGATTTCAAGTGCCTGTTAGCCATTTGCAACTAGTGACTACTGTGTTGGAGAGTACAAGTCTAGAGTCAAAAGCTGAAAGCCAAGGACCAATTAAGCTGTCGAGTGAGTGGTCTTGAGCCTGGGGACAATATTGATTTTCTTAAGGTCATTTTAACGGTTTAATGTTGTACTTAATTCAATAGAAAAAAAAGGCTAAGAAGTTACAAACCATTTTATTTCGTGAATGGGCAGACACTACTTCATTGAATATAGAAATAAACAGACATAAAAGAAATCAGCAGGTTGAGACACTTAAGAAAACGTTTCAATTCTAAGCATCAAATATCCTGAGTTGTCTCAAAAGTTGCTGACTTGCCATTTTTCTCAGTAGTGTAGCATCCACCCTCAACCTCAAGTTTCATTTCATTTTAATTGTTTCATTTTAATATTAAAGTCAACGTCTCCTAATTTTCTTACTTTGAAATTAGGTCTGTAAACCATATGCAAATCAGAAAGTCCCCTCCCCCATCTTTCTCCTACTTGAGCCAGTCATTTGACCTCTCCGGATCTATTTTCTCAAACATGAGGAAGAGATTGGCTTAAGTAATTGCTATGATTTAACACCTAATATGTGACAATATATGTCAGACACGGTGTTAAGTATCTTTGCCACAGGTTCTGATGTAAGTACCATATTATCCCGATTTTCTAGCTTGAGATACTGAGGCTTAGAGAGCAACCTGCCTCTTTGGCCCGAGGTCAAAGAGATCTGTAAAGTATGCTAAGGAACCTAATCTACCAAGAGAAGCTCTAGAGAAACTTCTTAGGGAAAACAGTTGAAACCAAGTCTTGAAGGATGACTTGCGTTGAGCCAGGAAAAGATTGAGAGGGGAGAAGAAGGACAGGCATAGAAGGAAGATGAGGAGGACTGAACAGCTTGGTGTTGGTAGGAAATGATTTGGCTGGTGGAGTAACCCCAGGAACAAATCATGAAGAATTTGGATTTTATCCAGAAGAGAAAGACAACTTTTCTTTTTTCTTTTTCTTTTCTTTTTTTTTTTTAAGACAAAGTCTCTCTCTGTTGCCCAGGCTGGTGCGATCATAGCTCACTGCAGCCTCAGTCTCCTGGGCTCAAGCAATCCTACCACCTCAGTCTCCTGAGTAGCTGGGATTACAGGCAAGTGCCACGATGCCCAGCTAACTAAAATTTTTTTTTCTTTTCTTTTTTCAAAAAATAATTTAAAATAAAATGAGATGGGGTCTCACTGTGTTGCCCGGGCTGGTCTTGAACTCCTGAGCTTAATTTTTAAATTTTTTTTTTTTTTTTTTGAGATGGAGTCTCAGCCCACTGCAACCTCCACCTCTCGGGTTCAAGCAATTCTCTTGTCTCAGCCTCCCAAGTAGCTGGGATTACAGGCGCCCACCACCATGCCCGGCTAATTTTTGCATTTTTAGTAGAGAAGGGTTTCGCCATTTTGGTCAGGCTGGTCTTGAACTCCCTACCTCAGGTGATCCACCCGCCTTGGCCTCCCAGAGTGTTGGCATTACAGGCGTGAGCCACCATGCCTGGTCAATTTAAAAATTTTTAGTAGAGATGAGGTCTCGGTATATTGCCCGGGTTGGAAACCACTGAAAGACTCTAAACATGAGAGTGATGAGCTAAGATTTGTTTTCAACAAGGAAGGTATGGAAGTAGAAGAAATCACTTTTGCAAAAGGCTGAGTATTACTTTCTTACCGAGCAGATGATTTTTCTAAGAGCGGCCAAAGCTGAAATAGGAGACAAGTGCAGTTCTTTGAACCTGCTCTAAAAGTTCCAGGCAGAACTTTGGTCTCACAGGATAATTATTCCTGCCCAGATACAAACTGATTTGTAATTTTACTGTTCTCTTCCCCCAAGAAAAGGTTCAAAGGAGTTCAAAAGATGTGACCAGCCAAGAAAATAGAAAGATTATTCTAGAGTCTCTTGACTCAACCAAGAGTTTAAAAGGGATGTAATGGTAATATAAACAGGCCGGGCACAGTGGCTCACGCCTATAATTCTAGCCCTTTGAAAGGCTGAGGCGGGCAGATTTGCCTGAGCTCAGGAGTTCGAGACCAGCCTGGGCAACGTGCTGAAACCCCATCTCTACTAAAAATACAAAAAATTAGCCAGGCATGGTGGCACACACTTGTAATCCCAGCTACTCGGGAGGCTGAGGCATGAGAATTGTTGGAACCAGGGAGGTGGAGGCTGCAGTGAGCCAAGATTGCGCCACAGCACTTCAGCCTGGGTGACAGAGCAAGACTCCATCTCTAAATAAATAAATAGTAATATAAACAAAAGTACTAGAGTTTTATAATATTTCTACCACTGGTTTTGACATTCCTTCGTTCATTCACTTAATAATATTTATGTTTACTATGTGCAAGGTTCTATGCTAGGTACTGTGATGATTGAGCAATATGCAACAATGCATCAGAAATAGATCTGACCCTCAAGAAGATTTTTAACTCTCAGATGATAAGATATGAAATAAATAACTACTTTATTTGAAAATGCCAAAAATTGATATAGATCAAATGTTGTGGAACTGAAAGAAGAGGGGGCCACCCCAAGTCACAAGGAAGAAAAGGTTAGTAGAAAAAAACTTTGCATTTTAAATAGATATAAATTGATGAATAGATTTGAACTTGCAGAGATGTGGGAAAGAGCAATGTAGGCTAGTGTTTCCCTAACTGGAGTTTGAGGACAAGGTTTTGAAGAAAGTTACTAGGAATTCCATGCAAAAGGTTCTTGGCTATGCTGTTAATTTGCCTCTTTTTTTTTTTTTTTTTTTTTGAAGCAGAATCCTGCTCTGTCACCCAGGCTGGAGTTCAGTGGCATGATCTTGGCTCACTGGAACCTCTGCCTCCTGGGTTCAAGCGATTCTTATGCCTCAGCCTCCCAAGTAGCTGGGATTACAGGTGCCCAGCACCATGCCCGGCTAATTTTTGAATTTTTGTATTTTTAGTAGAGACAAGGTTTCACCACGTTGCCCAGGCTGGTTTTGAACTCTTGACCTCAAGTGATCTGCCCGCCTCAGCCCCCTAAAGTGCTGGGATTACAAGTGTGAGCCACCATGCCTGAGCTTTTTTTTTTTTTTTTTTTTAAAGATAGGGTCTCATTCTGTCACCCACACTGGAGTGCAGTCTAGAGTACAGTGGTGCAAACATGGCTCACTGCAGCCTTGACCTTCTGGGCTCAAGCAATCCTCCTACCTCAGCCTCCTGAATAGCTGGGACCACAGGTGTGCACCACCATGCCCACTTAATTTTTTAAATTTTTTGTATAGACAAGGTCTCACCATGTTGTCCAGGCTTACTGTATCTAGAGGCTGCTCCTTGCAAATGACATTTCTCAGGCTCCCTTATCAATTTCCTTGTGGTTTGGTTTGGCCAATGGAAGCAAGGGTGGCAAATGAGTGGCCATGAGGAAGCTAGGATTTTCCCTCCCCCTGTGCTTCAGTATTGGCTGTATCTTTATGGCGCTAACTTCAAATGAACAGTTCTTCTCTCCACAGTCCCAACTCTGTTGGGCAGTCCTGGCTCCTGGGCTATGGTATGTTTGTTATCTGTTGTCATGTAATAAATTATGTCTGAACATCACAGCTTAAAACAACAAGCATTTTATCTCACACAGTTCCTGAGATTTAGTAACCTGCCAGTGACTTAGCTGGTGGTTCTGGCTTAGGGTTTCTCATGAGGTTTCAGTCAAGATGTGGGCTGGGGCTGCAGGCATCTCGAGGCTAACGTAGGGCTGAGGCACTCACTTCCAAGCTCACTCACACGGTTGTGGCCAGGAAACAGTTTCCTTCTGCCAGGTGGGCTTCTCCTCAGAGCTGCACACAACAAGGCAGCTTGCTTCTCCACTAGGAAGAAGGGGGAGAGAGAGAGAGTCCAAGACCAAGATGGAAGCTGCAGTACTTTTGTAACCTAATCTCAGAAGTCATATACCATCACTTCTGCCACATGCTATCGGTCACAGACCAACTGTGATACAGAGTGTGCAGGGGCTACACTAGGCTGTGAATACCAGGAGGCACAAATAATTGGGAGCTGGCCAGGCGTGCTGGCTCGTGCCTGTAATCCCAGCACTTTGGGAGGCCGAGGAGGGTGGATCATTTGAGGTCAGGAGTTCAAGACCAGCCTGGCCAACATGGTGAAACCCTATCTCTACTAAAAATACAAAAATGGTGAAACCCCGTCTCTCCTAAAAATACAAACATTAGCTGGGCAGTAGTGGTGCATGCCTATAATCCCAGCTACTCAGGAGGCCGAAGTAGGGGTATTGCTTGAGCCTGGGAGGCAGAGGTTGTGGTGAGCCGAGATCACACCACTGCACTCCAATCTGGGCGGGTGACAGAGTGAGACCTTGTCTCAAAAAAAAATAATAATAATAATAGGGAGCTATCTTGGAGGGTAGCTACCACAGTCCACCCTCTGTCCCCAATGATTTGTTGCTCCCACATGCAAAAATATACTCACTTCTTCCCAGAGTCACCAAAAGTCTCCATCCTTTATAGCATCAGCTTGAAGTCCAGGTGCAGATGAGGCTCCTTGGGTAAAACTCCTTAAGCAGAGCTCCTTGAGCACAGTTCCTCTCCACCTGTGACACCAAAGAGACAATTTATCTTCCTCTGCATATACCCAACGTACAATGATGAGACAGGTGTAGCAGGATAAAGGCTTAGTTATTCCTGTTCAAAAAGTGGGGGAAATGGCAGGTGCCACGGAGTAACTGGCCGATTTTAATTCTGAAATACCACCCCACCACCAATTTTGTAGGTCTGTGAATCATACTGGGGTTCACTTCATTAGACGAAAGTTGTACTCACAAATCTCTTTCAGGTAAGCTCTACTCCACCCTGAGCTTCTGATAAGATGCCCTTAAGCTTCCTAGCAGTTTTGTCATCTTACTGAGAGAATACAGCATGGGAGGCACGCCTTTCATCTCTTTCAGAACTTTTTGTCTGAATGAATAGTACTCTGAGGCACAACCTTAAATCTTCTTGAGATTTTCTTTTTGTTTGTTTATTTATTTTTGAGACAGAGTCTTTGTCGCCCAGGCTGGAGTGCAGTGTCACAATTTTGGCTCACTGCAACCTCCACCTCCTGGGTTCAAGCAATTCTTATTCCTCACCCTCCTCAGTAGCTGGAATTACAGGCATGCACCACCATGTCTGGCTAATTTTTATATTTTTTAAAATAGAGGTGGGGTTTCACCATGTTGGCCAGGCTGGTCTCGATCTCCCAGGCTCAAGCAACCCACGCACTTCAGCCTCCTGAGTAGCTGGTATTACAAGTGTGCCTGGCTAATTTTTTTGTATTTTTTTTTTTTCCATTGAGAGGGGGTTTTGCCGTGTAGCCCAGGCTGGTCTCAAACTCCTGGGCTCAAGAAATCCACTCCCCCATGGCCTCTCAAAGTGCTGGGATTATGGGCATGAGCCACAGCACTGGTCAATGTTACCTCATTTTCTTGCAAGCCTTCACCTGCAGCCATTTCAAAGATCATGATGTTTCTATTAATAGCTTCTGTGAGGTACTTTAGACTTTGACTAATATTCTGCTCAAAGCCCACTGCCTAGTTCCAAAGTCACTTTCACATTTCAGAATTTTGTTCCAGCAAAACCCTACTTCCAGGTACAAAAATCTGTATTAGTTATCTATATTTCTGTGTAACAGGTTACTCTGAAATTCAGCAGTTTAAAACAGCAAATACTTATTATCTCACACAATTTCTGAGAACTGGGAATCGGGGACTTGGATTAGCTCAGGGGTTCTGAGGTAGGAGGCAGGCCTTAACTCCAGAGTTGGAAACTCGGACAACGGACCAGATTGAGGACTACCTTAAAGGGAGGAGGTTGGCTGGTGCGGTGGCTCATAACTATCTGTAGTCCTAGCGCTTTGGGAGGCGAAGGTGGGTAAACCATTTGAGTTCAGGAGACCAGCCTGGGCAACGTGGCGAAACCTGTCTCTACAAAAAATACAAAAAAACCTTAGCCAGGTGTGGTGGCGCAAGTCTGTGGTCTCAGCTACTAGGTAGGCTGAGGTGGGAGGATTGCTTGAGCCCAGGAGGTTGAGGCTGCAGTGAGCTGAGATCCTGCCATTACACTCCAGCCTGGGTGACAGACTGAGACCCCCGTCTCAAGAAAAAAATTAAAAATTAAATAAATTAAATACATTTTAAAAATAAAAAGAGGAGGGAGAAGGGAAAAGCAGCTTTCCATAAGACATGCCCAGCAGTGTGCCATATTAGTTTACCATTGCCATAGCAACAACCGGAGGTTACACTCTTTTCCATGGCATGATGACCTGGTGACTGGAAGTGGCAGCCCTCTTCCTAGAAATTTCTGCATAAACCACCCTTTAATTTGCATGTAATTAAAAGTGGATATAAATGTGACTACAGAACTACCTCTGAGCTGCTATTGTGTGCCTCTGTTGCTGCTCTACACTGCTGCTTCAAAAAATGTTGCTAACACCACTGGCCAACCCTTGAATTCTTTCCTGTGTCAAGCAAAGTACCCTGCCAGGCTAAGCCCCAATACTAGGGCTTGCTGTCCTGCGTCAGTTCTGGCTCAAAGTTTCTCATAAGGTTGCAGTCAAATTGTCACCTAGGGCTGCAGTTATCTCAAGGCTTACCTGGGACTGGAGAATCTGTGAGAAAAATCTGTAGCACACCTGAGTAACAATCCCTCTTCCCTTACTCCTCCCTTACTTCCCATCTCCCTCATGTTGCTCATCTCCGGGTTGTCCCACCATCCCTCTATGTGCCCTCTGAGTTCCTCCCCCACATTTTAAACTCGTTTCTCTCATTACTATATTCCTTGTATTAAACTCCTTGGCATAAGTACTGTTTTCTGGATTCTGACTTATATAATAGTCAACTAAGTATTATTGAGCTGAACAAAGTTAAAGATTTCTTACAAAAGAACTTCTTAGAGCTTTTAATGTGCCCTGTAAATCTCCCAGAGGAATCTATAACATGCAGCATTTCCCATACTGTTTTGGTCACGGTTCTCTTTTGTTTTTTTAACATGTAACTAATAGCTAGCATGCAAAAGGCATAAATTAGAATCATAGTTCAGTTTGACTGAAACAATAAGCATGTGAAGGAAAAGAGTACAAAATATGATGAAAAGAGGGTAGAGGCCCGGCGCGGTGGCTCACGCCTGTAATCCCAGCGCTTTGGGAGGCTGAGGTGGGTGGATCACCTGAGGTTGGAAGTTTGAGACCAAGCCTGACCAACATGGAGAAACCCTGTCTCTACTAAAAATACAAAATTAGCCAGACATGGTGGCGCATGCCTGTAATTCCAGCTACTCGGGAGACTGAGGCAGGAGAATCACTTGAACCCGGAAGTTGCAATGAGCTGAGATCGCACCACTGCACTCCAGCCTGGGCAACAAGAGTAAAACTCTGTCTCAAACAAACAAATAAAAAAGGGTGGGGGGTAGATACTGAACCATACAGAGTAAGGTGTTTAGACTTGATCCTATAGGCATTGAAGAGTCAATGAAGGTTGCCTCCTGCTAGGTTAAAAGATAGAATTGTTGAGCTAAATTATTTAACCACAGTAATACACTTTATTTTTCTTTTATATATTCAACTACTTAATACAAAAGGAAAATTACTTTTTTTTTGAGTCAGAGTCTCATGGTATTGCCTGGTCTTGAGTGGAATGGCTATTCCCAGGGGTTATCATTGTGCACTACAGCCTCAAACTTCTAGGCTCAAATGATCCCCCTGTGTCAACTTCCCAAGTAGCTGGGACTACAGGCACATGCCACCATGTCCAGCTGAGAATTACGTTTTGAACCTCTCTTTTTCTTCTGCCTTTATCTTTGGTTCAACAGGGCTGAAGAGCCTTGGCCCAAACTTTAGAAGCCTCATATTGTTTGCCTTATGTTTTCAGTATGGTAGAAGAAACTGAAAAAAAAATGGGGAGACCCTTGAGAGACAAAATGTTTCAACATACTCCCTAAAACACAGCATTGTCAGTGGAATTAAAAGATGAAGGAATTCTTTTCAAAATAATTGGTGATAAGAAAGGAAGATGGAAGTATATGTCAGGGAAAGAATTAGCTAGTGATTAGGAAAAGAACAAACATCTTTTCTGAAAACTAACATTTACATGGCAGCACATATATGACTTATTTATTGCTGCAAAACAAATTATATCAAAGATTTGTGGCTCAAACAACAAAAAACTTTATTTTTTAATTTTTTAATTTTTTTTTTAGACAGAGTCTCACTCTGTCGCCCAGGATAGAGTGCAGTGGCACTATCTCAGCTGACTGCAACTTCCATCTCCCAGGTTCAAGCAATTTTCATGCCTCAGCCTCCCTAGCTGGGACTACAGGCACGTACCACCACACCCAGCTAATTTTTTAAAAAATTTTTATTAGAGATGGGGTTTTGCCATGTTGGCCAGGCTGGTCTTGAACTCCTGGCCTCAAGTCATCTGCCCATCTCGGCCTCCCAAAGTGCTGGGATTACAGGCGTGAGCCACCGCACCAGCTCACAACAATAAACATGTCTATCTCATAGTTTCTGTGGCTGGACAGTTCTAAGTTAGAATTTCTCATCTGGGCCGGGCGCGGTGGCTCAAGCCTGTAATCCCAGCACTTTGGGAGGCCGAGACGGGCGGATCACGAGTTCAGGAGATCGAGACCATCCTGGCTAACACGGTGAAACCCCGTCTCTACTAAAATACAAAAAAAATTAGCCGGGCGAGGTGGCGGGCGCCTGTACTCCCAGCTACTCGGGAGGCTGAGGCAGGAGAATGGCGTGAACCCGGGAGGTGGAGCTTGCAGTGAGCTGAGATCCGGCCACTGCACTCCAGCCTGGGCAACAGAGCCAGACTCTGTCTCAAAAAAAAAAAAAAAAAAAAAAAAAGAATTTCTCATCTGATTCATCCAGATGTTGGCTATAATTGCAGTCATCTGAAGGCTTGAGTCAGGCTAGCAGATCTGCTTCCAAGAGGGCTTGCTCGTACAAATGGCAAGTTGGTGCTGGCTATTGGCAGGAGGCTTCATTTTCTTTTCACGTGGGTCTATCTCCAGGGGTCCTTGTGTGCATGGAAACTGGCTTTCTCCAGAGGAGGGGATCCAAGACGCCAAGGCAGAAGTTACAGTTGCCTTTATTATTTAGCCTCAGAAGTCCCACACTGTCACTTCTGCAGTAATCTATTTGTCATACAAATCAGCCCTGATACAATGTGGAAGGGGAATACTATGATATAAAGGTCATTCTAGGTTACTTTGCAGTTTTTGTTTTTGTTTTTGTTTTTTACCTTTCTAGGTTCCTTTCCTGATACTCTTTTCCTCAATAAAGCAACTTACAAAATAGATACATCTTGGGTAGCCAAATCAAGTACATCATACTGAAAACGTCACAGTATCTGGTCAGATTTTTTAAAATTTCAGTGCAATTTCAGCCAATCATCTGGCTTTCTATCGTTTGAAAAATGTACGACTTTCCTGTTGCAAAAAATAAGCAAGTCACAAATCTCTCAAGAACAAGGACTGGTCCAAAGGCTGAAAATACAGCATGAATGGAGAAAAGCAGTGTGTGATATTAGTTTTGGCATTCTTCTACTCACTGTTAATAAATTCATCTGTATTTTTTTTTCTGGGATAGGTATGTGTAATATTCCACATGCTTGATTTTAGAAGATGTCTTTTTAATTTTTAGTTTTTTGAGACAGAGTCTTGCTTTGTCACCCAGGCTAGAGTTCTATGGCATGATCTTGGCTCACTGCAACCTCTGCCTCCCGGGTTCAAGCAATTCTCCTCCCTTAGCTTCCCGAGTAGCTGAGACTACAGGCACGTGCCACCACACCTGGCTAAGTTTTGTATTTTTAGTAAAGACAGGGTTTCACCATGATGGCCAGGCTGGTCTCAAACTCCTGACCTCATGTGATCCAGCCGCCTTGGCCTCCCAAAGTGCTAGGATTACAGGCATGAGCCCCCTGGCCAGAAGACTTTTTTTTTTTTAAAGCATGAAAACAATGTAAATATTTAATAACTTTTGTTTTCCGTAAAAAGCCCAGGCTGCATCCATTCAAAACTTTTATCTTTCAATGTGGAATAAATTAGTAAAAGTATATGACCAAAATCAATGTTACATTTTAATTAACAAAAAGATGTATTCTTCTCATAGGAAGAAACTCAACCTTTATATAGTTCCCCGCTATGAGATTATTCCAAAGATAAAGGACTGCACTTTCCATCTATGATTTGAACACAGAGGCAGTATGGTGTATGCAAAGTATCAGTTCTAGAATTAGACAAGGATTTTTTTGTTTGTTTGTTTTTAGACGGAGTTTTGCTCTTGTTGCCCAGGCTGGAGTACAATGGTGTGATCTCGGCTCATCACAACTTCCACCTTCCAGGTTGAAGCCAGCCTCCTGCCTCAGCCTCCCGAGTAGCTGGGATTACAGGCATGTGCCACCACGCCTGACTAATTTTGTATTTTTAGTAGAGACAGGGTTTCTCCATGTTGGTCAGACTGGTCTCGAACTCCCGACCTCAGGTGATCCGCCCTCCTCAGCCTCCCAAAGTGCTGAGATTACAGGCGTGAGCCACTGTGCCCGGCCGACTATTTCTATTTCTTCTTCTTCTTGTTATTCTTGTTTTGACCCTTCCTGCACTGCACTCATTGATTACCTTTTCATCTTATGTGTAGGCAGCTGATAACCTGTTCAGTCTCCACTGTCTCAGGTTAACAATTTTACCTGCTGGCCGGGCATGGTGGCTTATGCTTGTAATCCTAGCACTTTGGGAGGCCGAGGCAGGCGGATCACGAGGTCAGGAGTTCGAGACCAGCCTGGCCAACATGGTGAAATCCCATCTCTACTAAAAATACAAAAATTAGCCTGGTGTGGTGGCATGTGCCCATAATCCCAGCTATTCCATAGCCTGATGCAGGAGAATCACTTGAACCCGGGAGGCAGAGGTCGCAGTGAGCTGAGATCATGCCACTGCACTCCAGTCTGGGCAACAGAGCAAGACTCTGTCTCAAAAACAAACAAACAAACAAACAAACAAAAGGCCAGGCGCGGTGGCTCATGCCTGTAATCCCAGCACTTTGAGAGGCCGAGACAGGCGGATCACTTGAGGTCAGGAGTTTGAGACCAGCCTGGCCAACATGATGAAACCTTCCATCTCTACTAAAAATAAAAAAATTAGCCGGGTGTGGTGGTGGGCGCCTGTAATCCCGGCAACTCCGGAGGCTGGGGCAGGAGAATCACTTGAACCTGGGAGGTGGAGGTTGCAGTGAGCCAAGATTGTACCACTGTACTTCAGCCTGGGCAACAGAGCGAGACTCCATCTCAAAAGCAAAATAAAATGAAACAATTCCACCCACTTTCTTATTTTAATCATCAAGTGCCCTGGGGAACTATGACTTCTCAGAGACATCTTATTACATTTTTACCATAGCCAGCACCATACCGTGGGGACTCTGGTAATAATAAAATAATAATAAATACCATTATTGAACATTTACTGGCCCATAGTGCTAAGCAATTTACATAGATGATTTTTTTAATTGGTTTCTTGGTGTCTTCTAATAGATTATTTGATTTCATCCTCTCCACAACTATATGAAGTCAAATTTGAGCAGATAGGTCTACAGAGGCTTTATTTGCATGATTATAAATTAAACCATTAACAAAAGACAGTGACATTTACAGTTAAGGTATATGACTAGCCCTGTACACAAAGATGTAAGAGAGGAAATTTCTGGCATACGTTTACTAAACCTGGGAGCTACAGATAAAACTGATACTACTTTTTTTTTTTTTTTTTTTTTTTCGAGATGGAGTTTCTTTCTGTCACCCAGGCTGGAGTGCAGTGATGCGATCCCAGCTCACTGCAAGCTCCACCTACTGGGTTCATATCATTCTTCTGCCTCAGCCTCCTGAGTAGCTGGGACTACAGGCACCCACCACTACGCCCAGCTAATTTTTTTTGTATTTTTAGTAGAGACGGGGTTTCATCGTGTTAGCCAGGATGGTCTTGACCTCGTTGTCCGCCTGCCTCGGCCTCCCAAAGTGGTGGGATTATAGGCGTGAACCACCGCGCCCAGCCAGATACTACTATTTCTTGCAGCCCCCAGTCAACCTCTCCTGCTAGCACTTACACCCTAAGTAGTCACCTCCTCTTGAATAAGGGCCAGGCAGAATGTAGCAGAAGTGACTCGTTGCCTCTTCCAGCCTTAAGCCTTAAGAAGGCCCGGCAGCTTCCACTTTTATACTTTCAGGAGCCCTGAGCTACCATTTGAGAAATTGACATGGAGAAGGAGATTCCCTGGGAGTATACTGTGAGAGAGGAGGTCTAGCCTTAACAGCATCCAGCTGAGCCCGGCGTTCCAGATGTCTCTGATAAAGTGTCAGACACGTGAGTAAAGCCATACTGAAGATGCCAGCCCTGACCGCCATCTGACTACAGCTATGTGAGATACCCAAATGGGACCAGCGGAACTGAACAGCACAGCACCCACCAGTCAACCCACACAATCATGAGAAATTAAAAAAAAGAAAGGCCGGGCGCGGTGGCTCAAGCCTGTAATCCCAGCACTTTGGGAGGCCGAGACGGGCGGATCACGAGGTCAGGAGATCGAGACCACTGTGGCTAACACGGTGAAACCCCATCTCTACTAAAAATACAAAAAAAAAAAAAATTAGCCGGGCATGGTGGCGGGCGCCTGTAGTCCCAGCTACACGGGAGGCTGAGGCAGGAGAATGGCGTAAACCCGGGAGGTGGAGCTTGCAGTGAGCTGAGATCCGGCCACTGCACTCCAGCCTGGGTGACAGAGTGAGACTCCGTCTCAAAAAAAAAAAAAAAGAAAAAAGAAAAAAAAGATTGTTGTTTTAAGCCACTAAATTTTGGAGTGGTTTTTATTAAGCAGCAATAGATAACAAAAACACTACTAATGTCAATAATGTTAAAGGTTATGGTTGATTTGGAGTCCTATTAGATTATATTAGGTCAAGAGGCCCAAACATATCAGAATCCTACCTTAGACTACAGCTATTACCTCCTCCTTCACCCTCACCAAGGTCTAGAGGGAGAAATCTACACACATGAGACAGTGGAAAAGGTAAATAAAAACCACCACCACCAGGGCAGCCAGAACCCTGCTTAATCAAAATGGACACCAGGCTATGCATGGTGGCTCACGCCTGTAATTCCCAACACTTTGGAAGGCCAAGGCGGGAAGATCACCTGAGGTCAGGAGTTCGAGACCAGCCTGGCTAACATGGCGAGACCCCGTCTCTACTAAAAATACAAAAATTAGCTGGGCTTGGTGGCGGGAGCCTGTAATCCTAACTATTCGGGAGCCTGAGGCACAAGAATTGCTTGAACCTGAGAGGCGGAGGCTGCAGTGAGCCAAGATCACGACACTGTAATTCAGCCTGGGCAGAGGCTCCATTTCAAGGAAAAAAAAAAAAGGACACCCGCTGAAACAGGCTGCACCTTCACAGTATGACTGTCCACCTAGCTGTTCCCTCTCTCTAAGCCTGAGAACAGGCCTAGGTTGGAGTGTCACTGCAGTCTCATAGGGAAGAAGGAAGAAGAGCCCCAAAGGGAGCCACACCCACGTGCAAGACCTAAGCACATCCTGCGTGATGCTGAACACTGGGAAATATAGCCCAGTTAATGTCTTAGAATCTGACCAACCAGATTAGCCCCTTCTCTTATGGAAGGGAGGGGGAACAAGAGGAAGATAAGGAGGAAACTGAAAGTTTCCCCTTTCCTAGACCCTGTACACATTGTCTTATTTAATCCTCACAATAAATCCAAAAGGTAGATATTTTTCTTACCCTAGTATCCATGAGAAGATTAAATATTAGAGAGATTGCATAACTTTTTCAAGGTTACATAGTAAGTATTTGGAATTACAGGGGCGAGTGGGGGGAGTTACCTGGCAAAAATGAGAAGAGATGCCTTTGGAGTATGGCACATTGTAAATTCATTCACATTGTTACCTCAGTTGTTTTTTATGTTCAAGTAAAAAAAACAAATCAAATGAAAATGCTGTAGGGCCAGGCGCAGTGGCTCACACCTGTAATCCCAGCACTTTGGGAGGCCGAGGCAGGTGGATCACCTGAAGTCAGGAGTTCAAGACCAGTCTGACCAACATGGAGAAACCTCATCTCTACTAAAAATACAAAAAAAAAAAAAAAATTAGCCAGGCATGGTGGCACATGCCTGAAATCCCAGCTACTCGGGAGACTGAGGCAGGAGAATCACTTGAACCTGGGAGGCAAGGGTTGTCCTGAGCTGAGATCATGCCATTGCAGTCCAGCCTGGGCAACAAGAGCGAAACTCTGCCTCAAAAAAAATAAAAGAAAAGAAAGTGCTGGCCGGGCGCGGTGGCTCAAGCCTGTAATCCCAGCACTTTGGGAGGCCGAGACGGGTGGATCACGAGGTCAGAAGATCGAGACCATCCTGGCGAACACGGTGAAACCCCGTCTCTACTAAAAAATACAAAAAAAAAAACTAGCCGGGCGAGATGGCGGGCGCCTGTAGTCCCAGTTACTTGGGAGGCTGAGGCAGGAGAATGGCGTAAACCCGGGAGGCGGAGCTTGCAGTGAGCTGAGATCCGGTCACTGCACTCCAGCCCGGGCGACAGAGCGAGACTCCGTCTCAAAAAAAAAAAAAAAAAAAAAAAAAAAAGAAAGTGCTGTACCATTAGAGGCACCCAAGGAGAGGGGGCCCAAAGTCAGTCTTTTTTGTGGCTTGATTGTAGAACAGGTGGAGGGAAAGCATCTCTTTCTACTTCAGCAGAGCAGTGGCTGCACGCTGGCAGTGGCTGGTGATATGAGTCAGGAAGTAGCCACTCAGAAGTAGAGAAGAGGCTTCCCCTACCTCCGTATATCCTTGAGAGATACAGAAGGTACCTGTGGTGTTAATGACGTCCTTGTGAGGGCTGCTGTGGTCCATAGTATCCAATTGTACTGCCATACTAGACTGGCCTGGAGAAACGTGTGTTACCCAAACATTACATCTCTGACGAAAGACTATATTTGTTCCACCCCCACATTCTCCACTCAAGTTCCCAGAAGTTTGCAATTATCCTCAAAAGAAGTTTCCAGACAACACTTACTCAGCTTTGGTTTTCAGTGGGATGAGATTGTTTTGTTTTGTTTTGTTTTTTCATTTCTTTAAACTTGGCTGACCATTGCCATTCCACCCCCGGATGCTGCGTGCAGGCCAGTCATGAACCACAAACCTGTTTCCACTCACTCTTCACCCGCTTGTTCTTTTTGCTCCTTTCCCTGGATTTGTGACTCTGCAATCCAGCTGGATCTATGCATCTCCCTCTTTTGTTCCTGTCACCCTCACTACATAACCTGCTGGACCTCCCTTCAGGCCTCTTGGACTTTGATCCTTGCCCAGTTTTCAGCTATACTAGCTCCTCTGACTTGGTATCCCATATTGACTAGCTGAAGTTCTCTATACTAAGTTCCAGTATTGTAGAATCACACCAGCCAACTGGACCTGGGTGGCATGTAGTGTCCAAGCCCTAGGCATTGGGAAAGAAACTCTATCTGGAAAAAACAATGGCAGGGGCGAAAGAAGAGTTGCCTTTTTTTTTTTTTTTTTTTTGAGATGGAATTTCGATCTTGTTGTCCAGGCTGGAGTGCAATAGTGAGATCTCAGCTCATTGCAACCTCCACTTCCCAAGTTCAAGCAATTCTCCCACCTCAGCCTCCTGAGTAGCTGGGATTACAGGTATGTGCCACCATGTCTGGCTAATTTTGTATTTTTAGTAGAGACAGGGTTTCACCATGTTGGTCAGGGTAGTCTCGAACTCCTGACCTCAGGTGATCCGCCCACTTCGGCCTCGGAAAGTGCTGAGATTATAGGTGTGAGCCACCAGGCCTGGCCAAGAATTGCTTTTAAACTGTACTTGCTGGCACTACCAGCAAAATTTCTACCTGCCCACCTCTGCACCCCTTTCCTCTGACTCCAGGAGATTTGGAAGTATAAAAAAATCTCCTTGGTTACAACAACTTCGGAACACTGTTTGGCAGTATCTACTAAAACTGAACATATGCATATACTTTTACCCAACAATTCTGCCCCTAGATATGTACCCAACAGAAATGCACACATATGTTCATCAAAAGACATGCACAAGAATGTTCATAGAAGGACTATACATAATAGCTAAAAACTGGAATCTCCAAATGTCCAACAACAGTAGAATGGATTAAAAACAGCATATTCATACAATAGACTATATAGTAACAAAAAAGAATGAACTATGTTATACATAACCTGGATGAATCTTTTTTTTTTTTTTTTTTTTTTTTTTTTTTTGAGACGGAGTCTCGCTCTGTCGCCCAGGCTGGAGTGCAGTGGCCGGATCTCAGCTCACTGCAAGCTCCGCCTCCCGGGTTCACGCCATTCTCCTGCCTCAGCCTCCCGAGTAGCTGGGACTACAGGCGCCCGCCACCTCACCCGGCTAGTTTTTTGTATTTTTTAGTAGAGATGGGGTTTCACGGTGTTCGCCAGGATGGTCTCGATCTCCTGACCTCGTGATCCGCCCATCTCGGCCTCCCAAAGTGCTGGGATTACAGGCTTGAGCCACCGCGCCCGGCCCCTGGATGAATCTTATAAACACAATATTCAACAAAAAAAAAGCCACACAGAAAAGAATGCATAATATCCATTCCATTTATATGAAATCTAAAATGAACAAAATGAGTCAATGTTATCACAAGTCAGAATAGTGGTTATCATATGGGGAGTAGTAATCGGGTGAGGGCATGAGAGGATTGGGTGCTAGTAATGTTGTGTTTCTTGATCTGGGTACTGATCAGTGCATTCACTTTGCGAAAATTCATCCAGCTGTATACTTGCAATTTATGTACTTTTCTATATATGGATATACATGAATAAAGTGAATGACAGAAAGAAAAATGTCCTTGCTTTCTCCTGAAAATGTAGCTATAAAGGATACCCAAGGTTAGTGACTGAGTAAATGAATTTTCTTGTTTCCCATTTGTCATTTGGGAAAACCTAGCAATGTGTGATTCTTCTGCTATAATGGATACCTGTCCCCTGTACAAGTGGACATCATGATATTTGGTGGGACATGACCAGTGGTATGGTTCACAGCCAACATTATACAGCTCTCCAACTGTTGGTTCTCAGGTGGGCTGGAAGGAACACCACTGTGGGTCTAGTTCTGAGAAGGATTTGGAGGGTGTCCTAAGATGAGTTAACCAGATTGGCTGGATGAGACAGCTTGCAGGCTGCAGAGCATAGGGCCACAGCAAATTTGAAGGACACTGTCCAGGTCTGAAGATGGAATAGAAGGAAAAGGAGAGTATCTTAGAGAACTACTTCGTGAAAGAGGTTAGGCAGAACAGCAGAAGCTAGGTACATGACAACAGGATGGAAATGGAGACCATCAGGACAGAGCGAGTGGTTTTGGAAGAAAATGGAGCCTGGGAATGAACAATCACAGGCTATCTATAGGGCTTTTTTTTAGCCTCTGTGGAATGGGCAAGAGCTGTAGAAGTGCTGAGCTGTTGGCCGGGCGCGGTGGCTCAAGCCTGTAATCGCAGCACTTTGGGAGGCCGAGACGGGCGGATCACGAGGTCAGGAGATCGAGACCATCCTGGCTAACACGGTGAAACCCTGTCTCTACTAAAAAATACAAAAAACTAGCCGGGCGCGGTGGCGGGCGCCTGTAGTCCCAACTACTCGGGAGGCTGAGGCAGGAGAATGGCGTGAACCTGGGAGGCAGAGCTTGTAGTGAGCTGAGATCCGGCCACTGCACTCCAGCCTGGGCAGCAGAGCGAGACTCCGTCTCAAAAAAAAAAAAAAAAAAAGAAGTGCTGAGCTGCTATAGACCAAAGTTCTGTACTGTTTCCACTACTCTCCTTTCTGGGCTGTTTATTTTGGTGACATCCCCCATTCACATTCTACCTCCAGACTCTCCTTCCAGCTTTTAGAATTTTGTTTCCTTGAATATTTTTCAGCTCCCTGGCTTCTATGATTTGGGCATCTCCCATTGTGGTGAAAAATTTTATACTGTAGCCAACGACATCCCAGCCCCAACCCATGACTCCCAACGCCTTATAGGTCAACTATATCCCTCTCCTTCAGTCACCATCACCCCACTAGGGTGGGGATCCTGGATTTAAAACAACAACAACAGCAGCAGCAGCAGCACCTGGAACCAAGCAAGCCTATTGCTTCAGAATTCAAGATCATTTCTTTGCTGCTGAAGCCCCTGTACACCTTCTCTGATACTCCATCCTTGCTCTAGTCTGGTCCCTTTTGGACTGTGTTATTGTACTTGGCAAACCCAATCTTCTTTTTATTTTGAGATGGAGTCTTGCTCTGACACCCAGGCTGGAGTGCAGTGGGGCGATCTCAGCTTACTGCAATCTCCGCCTCTTGGGTTCAAGCCATTCTCCTGCCTCAGCCTCCCAAGTAGCTGGGACTACAGGCCTCCACCACCATGCACAGCTAATTTTGTTTTTTGTTTTTTGGGTTTTTTTTTTGTATTTTGAGTAGAGATGGGGTTTCACCATGTTAACCAGGATGGTCTCGACCTCCTGACCTCGTGATCCGCCTGCCTCAGCCTCCCTAAGTGCTGGGATTACAGACATGAGCCACCGCGCCGGCCGCGTTTAGTCCTAGTTATTTTTGAGACAGAGTGGTGCTCTTGTTGCCCAGGCTGGAGTGCAATGGCATGATCTCAGCTCACCGCAACCTCCTCCTCCAGGGTTCAAACGATTCTCCTGCCTCAGCCTCCCGAGTAGCTGGGACTACAGGCATGCACCACCATGCCCGGCTAATTTTGTATTTGTAGTAGAGACGGGGTTTCACCATGTTAGCCAGGATGGTCTCAATCTCCTGACCTCGTGATCCGCCCGCCTCGGCCTCCCAAAGTGCTGAGATTACAGGCATGAGCCATTGCGCCCGGCCAGCTTGGGAATCTTATAAAGAGGTCCCTAGTATGTCTTCCACGTTGGGAATTCCTCCAAGCTTTAGTTTTTTCTTTATCCTTTGTTTCTTATCCTGTTGTTTTTCCACATATGTTGGTTCTATACCTCGGCACCCCTCTAGGACAGTAAGGACAACAGGCACCCTACCCTGGTTGCTCTAGGATGCCACCCTACTTGGCCATCATTATTTCATTGTATATTATCAGGAGAGGATAATCAGAATTCCTTTGTTTCTATGCTCTTTCTTGCTGTTTACCTGGCTATTTGATATTCTCTTTCTAAAATGTTGCAAACAGATCTTAGTCAACAGCAGCAATAAAGGGTGGTGGAAGTCTGCATTTTGGAAACCAACAAAATGAAGTCAAAGTCCTGCATTTTTCTGTCACCTATTAGCTAGGAGACTTTGTGCAAGTTACTTAACCTTTCTAAGCCTTAGTTTCCTCATCTGTAAAATAGGGATCAAGTCTTGAAGGGTTGTTGGGAGGCTCATGTAATATCATGTGAAGATAACACCTGGCCCATATGAGCGACTTAATAAATGCTGGCTGTTACTGTTGGGCTCTTTGTTATAAGAACAGTCCTTATTTACCTTCCCAGTTACTGAATGGTGTTAAGGAGTCCAGCTGATCTAAAAAAAAAAAAAAAAAAGAATGCATTTGCTGAGAAGTACACAAATGAATCCCTCTTTATGAGTGTCAGCCAAGAGAAGCATAAATAGCAAACTGCAAAGAAGCACATTCTGACGTAACAGAAGAATGCAATTCAAGAATACAAATTAGGCTGGGCACGGTGGCTCATGCCTGTAATTCCAGCACTTTAGGAGGCCGAGGTAGGTAGATCACCTGAGGTCAGGAGTTTGAGAACAGCCCAACCAACATAGAGAAACCCCGTCTCTACTAAAAATACAAAATGAGCTGGGCATGGTGGTGCATGCCTGTAATCCCAGCTACTCGGGAGGCTGAGGCAGGAGAATTGCTTGAACCAGAGAGGTGGGGGTTGTGGTGAGCCGAGATCGTGCCATTGCACACTCTAGCCTGGGCAACAAGAGCGAAACTTCTCAAAAAAAAAAAAAAAAGAAGAAAAAATAAAAGAAAATAAATTTGGCCGGGCGCGGTGGCTCAAGCCTGTAATCCCAGCACTTTGGGAGGCCGAGACGGGCGGATCACGAGGTCAGGAGATCGAGACCATCCTGGCTAACACAGTGAAACCCCGTCTCTACTAAAAATACAAAAACTTAGCCGGGCGAGGTGGCAGGCGCCTGTAGTCCCAGCTACTCGGGAGGCTGAGGCAGGAGAATGGCGTGAACCCGGGAGGCGGAGCTTGCAGTGAGCTGAGATCCGGCCACTGCACTCCAGCCTGGGTGACAGAGC